>NC_056726.1:1425642575-1425845075 GCF_019279795.1 Protopterus annectens
TGTTTGGCTGTGTGTTTCCTATATATAAGGAAAATGTCATTTGCTATTATATGTACACCGATGAAGGGTTTTTACCTGAAAGTTTTGTCTGATTAAATAGCTTTTTGTTGAAGCTGCGTTGTCCAGTTCGTCTTTTCTATTACTGAAGTCATCTTGTAGACAGACACAGATAAGTTGGTGTTGTACTGTACAATGGTTCAATGCATGCCATGGGTAGGCCATCTTGTTCCTGGCCACGTTTGCCTATCTAACTGCAACCAGCCACATATGGCCATACTGCTAGCTGTATACACATAGCAGGGATAGTGAGAGGTACCCACTCCTAGGACGCTAGATAAAATAACAGTATCAAGCAATATCACTCTGCAGGCCACACATGCTGTCTAACAGAAGGCTACCTTGTGTACTCCACAAGTACTGTGCCTGCAATCACATATAGAACAGATGTATTCCATGGCACATGCGATAAGTAATGCAAGCTATAGTGTGTAATAGTAGATAGATAGTTGTTCCAATCTTACATCAGCCAACTCTGTGTGTGTTTATAAATATATCCCCATGCATCACTAGGGGCAGCCTATATGGGCTATCTCTGTCCAATGGTTATGTAATTTATGGCCCTGTGTCTAGCTGCTGGCCTCTACATTGCCCTCCTCTACAAGGCTGATGATGTTATCCACTTTGAGTGCTGGCTGAGACTACACTATCAGATAAACTCTGTGGCTCATGTGATAAATACTGCAATCTATAGTGTGTAATAGTAGATAGGTAGGTGTTCTAATCTCACATTGGCCAACTGTGTGTGTGTACATATATCACTGTGCACCACTACATACATGGTTTTATGGGTTATTCCTGTGCAAAGGTTATGCATTTTTTGGCCCTGTGACTAGCTGCTGGCCCTGAATTGCTCTCCTATATATTATCATAACTGATGTATGTCACCTGTCTGACCCAGACACAGGATATTTGTAGACATGTCAACGCCATCACCACATTCTCTAGATTTGTAAGTTCAGATAACCCAGGTGATATGTGGCCATGTTAGATCCGGACACAGGATATTTGTAGATGTGCCAATGCCAATACCACACCTTCTAGATTTATAAGTTCAGATAACTCAGACGATGTGTGGACTGGGTAGCAGATTCATCACAAACTATAAACGCATGAATATGCTGACTGCCCCCATGGTCTCTGATAGACTGTTCTACACATATGTATCTACGGTGTCATCCACGCTTACTGTTGTACCTTGCTGATGTCATACTTCTGCTGTGCTGCCATACCATCTTGTGCACTGTATTACTGCCGTTTGTCTATAGTGTATCCCCTCAGACTTCTGCAACAGAAATATACACAGGTCCATGATACAACTGTCATTCTGTAACTCTACTGCCAGTCCAATATCATGCAACTAAGATACACAAAGTGTGCTTTGTAGTCCTGACACATGCCAGCAAACAGTACCTGTAGTGGCCTACAACAAGTGACATAGTATAACAATACAGCACTACACAAAAACATGTTAAGTGATATAGACAGCCTGTGCATCAGACACATAGTAGCATTGTCCTGCACCAGTGGCATAGATGGCAGAGATGTGGCACAGTGATCATCACATGCACAGGGTGTGGTGTAGGGGTGCCAGAGGCCTAGGCTGTGCCAAACCATTGACGGCATGTGTGTGAGTCTGGAGGATTGAGGGTTAGATGGGCCATGGAGTGGTTCTGTGTGTGTTTGTAGGTGACCTGTATGAGACAGTGGTGTTTGAGTGTGTGCGTGCACACAGTCAAGCCCAGTGCTAGTCCTGCACATGTGCATGTTGGACAGCTGTGGACCGTATGTGGTAGAGTGGAAATTTCACCATCTCCAGCGGCAAATACAGAAACTGGCTCTGCCAGGAGTAACACTGGCACCACTATGCCCAAGATCTTATGCGGTGCTAGTACCTGACAGTGACTGCAAAATGCTGGGGCTGTGTCCTGCATGGGACCATCCAGGACCATGTGCCCATGACCTGCCATATCATGGTGTGGGCAACAGACTTCCCCCTGTAGTGTTGGAGGTACTGAGTGGACTCTCAGCAGATGGTGTTGCTGCCCTAAGTCCACGTGCCTGACGCCCAACTCCAACCAGATGTTCCAGCACAGACAATGTGTGGCCCAAGCCAGACACTGCCTCAGCCCACCATCTGCCCACTGCATCAGTGAACCATTCCAGGGTGTCCCCAGTGCAGTAGAGGCAGACACGGATATCAGACTCTGTTGCATCCATAACTCTAAGTATACGTCTTGTGTTGCATTTATAACATATGCATGTGCCTCCATGATGACCCAAAACATGTGCCAAATGACCCATGATATGACACCTGTGACAGGTGGTGGATGGACAGCAGTCTTCCTACAGGCACCTCTGTCAATCCACCTGTGTGGGACCTTACCAGGTTTCTGACTACAGCCAGTGTCTCCACTCACTGATGCCATAGTTGCCACACTGTCCTGTCCAATGTTGCCACTGTCTGACTGTCCAATATCTGTGGCCTCTGGGAACTGGGTATGTGTTGGCATACTGACTGTGTGCAGTGGCAAGGGGGGCAGAAGAGAGATATCAACCTCATGGACAGATTCAGCCCCAAACAACCCCACCCGTGCCTCACGATGGCCACCATCATCATCAGAGTCTGTAGAGACACTGACATCAGTTTGTGAGGAGGACTCCAACCCCTTGGTCACCTGTGAAAATGAAGACAAAAGCAGTACATTACTACCTGCACTTTTATGTATGGTAATCCACACAAACTCATACAAATGAGGATCCACAACTGCATCACCAGTCGCACATCTTCTAATCTCCACTCCCATGCACAACAGACAACCTCACACCAACATACACAGACAAGTCAAGCCCTTTATAACATGCATGTCAGCCTCATCCGGGTAAAGTTGCCAGTACAATCTGCCCGTAAGGCATGAAATATGACACTATATATGATAGACCTAGACATAAAACCCTGTACACCTATCTTGAGAATGATATGCCAGTACTAGTGTCACTGCCTCTGGTATGAAGCATCTCCCTTTTGTGTTTGAACAGGCATCTTGGAGTAATTGCCTCATGTATACCAGGCTGTGTAGCTGCTCATAACTATAAGTGTAGACCTGTCGATGGTCATTTAAATACACATCTGTGACTAACCATTCTAAGAACCGTAGTTATCTGCTCCAAAATGGAACATACAAATATTCTACACTGCCTAAATATGACATTTGTACATAGGGTAATATGGCAGCCCTTAACTTTCATAGGGTATATATGATCCTTAAAAAACTGTATAACACTTACCAGGTACATGACTATGGACTTGGGCCACTTCTGATGGACCCATGAAAAGGTGAGAGAGAGGTATTGTCAGCACCACCAGATGTTGCAGCACTACAAGGTAATATGTGCATATATCCACATATACTGTGGCAGTATTGCTGACATTCTGAGTATGTGTGCACAACAGTGTGTAAACCCTAACTCCCCCCTCCCCAATGCAGATAGACCTAACACCCGTGTGCAGGTATGTACAGCCTGCCACAATGACTGATACAGTATTACTCTAGTGAACACAGTAAGCTTACCTGAATGCTCCTCTGCTGTGGATACTTTGGCACTCACCTCCATGATGTATGTTGTGATGGATGCCTGCAAGCTGTTGTGTATTCCTAGGTTCACCAGGAAGTCCTCCGTGGCTGTGAGTGGATGTTCTCTAACAGCCCTCCACCGGTGGTGGCATGATCCCTGGCAACATCAGCTGCCCTTCATTGTGCAGCATTCAGCATGTCTATGGCCTGGTGTCAGACCTGCTCATAGGTCCTGTCCTGTCGTTTAACCTGATTGACATCCCACACAAGGTCTGCCCACAATGCTGCATGTTGCTCCCGATTATGCCTCATCCTGGACAACAAGATCTGATGGTGCTGTCTGAGACCATCGACTATCATGTCATTCTCCATCTCTCAGAAGGGGATATGTCTTCGGTGGGACATGGTCCCTGAAAGACAACAAAAAGAGAACACATTACAGGACCAGATACATGGACACCCAGTATATACAGATTCAGCACATCTATAATGGCCTGCACTATCCACTGCTCCCTCACACATCATACCCCACTGTATGGCAACACTGTATGTGTTTGGATACCACCCAGATAGTAGCAATACTGGGGTATGTCCCTGTGTGCCATGACAGATTCTGCTGTATGTTCCAACAACCAGCAGTGCAGTCTACTGTGGTGTGTCCCCTACGGGGGAATAGAACATTATACAGAACACCAAAGTCAAATGCTGATGCTCTATATGAATTCATATATTTCTTGCATGGAGCACAGGAGTGGAAATCATAATAGCCATGAACTTAAATTTTCCAGATAAAGTGCAGTAATATTGATTCTGCAGCATTAGCAAGGAAATCTTTTACAGTGTATGATCAGGGCAGAAATTCTTACAAATTGTAAACAAACCTAGCAAGTAACAGAATAAACTGGATATAATTTGTGTTAATAAGGTGGTGATTGTTACTTCTTGTCACATTTTACCACCTTTGATGTGTAGTGATCATGGGGTTATAAAGTTTAACCTACTGCTGGATAACTTTGCCAGATTCCAGACCAATGCACAGTAGATTAATAAAAAAACTATTAAAAAGCAAAACAATCACTCTGTAAAACTAGCTGGACTGATGCATTCAGTGAAAAGATGGTGGAAAAAATGTGACAAATTTCATAAGGGACATCATTTGAATAAAACTAAATGTTAGAAAAATATGTATTAATATATGTTTAGTGCTTATTAGAAGCTAAAAGAGTTAACACATTTCATTCTATTTTATGTACAGCTTAATTCTGTATGAAATTATAAGATGATTTTTCAAACTACAGTATGCTTTCTGAAACTGCAAGATGCACCCTGACCTAGTATTTGCTAGCACAGCAAAATTCATGTTTATGCCTTTTGGAAATGTACTGAGAAGCAGGTGATTATCTGCTAGGTCAGGAAAATGAATGAATAGGGTATGAATAGAACAATACTGTTTTCTATAATATGATTGAATATGAACAATCAGCTCTGTTCGTGTTATGAGAACATGCACAGCTGCGGAAAAGAAGAGATACATGAAACAAAAGACTGCTTGAAGAATCTGTACTTGCTTTGTGCTCAAATTAGCTATAGTACCTTGAATGGTAACATAACATGGTGGGAAGCTGTATCTAACCGGTGGTCACCAAGGTCACGTTGTTTTTCTTAGGAAGTTTTTCATAAAATTGATAGTGCAAGCAGAAAATCATGGACAAACAGCTGCTATGAAGTAATGTTGTTAAAACTTGTGATCTGTTACGTCAGCTTGGTAGGCAATGTCTTGTTAGAAAATGTATAAAAATGACCTTACTTCCTGATTTTAGTTAGACAAACTCTGTATTAGCATGTTTTTGTCTCCTTGCTGCAAGATTAAAGTGCCTTAACCTGAACCTGCCGTGTATTGATAATTTTGAAGTTTACTTTTCCTTTGACACTAAATAAATAAATAAATACATTAAATATGTTCAATATCAATGTCTAGGCACATGCGGTCAGGAGGATATATTTCCAGAAGACTGAGATACGTAATATGAGAAATATAAGGAATGGAAATAAGGTCAGTCTATAACTTTAAAAGCTAAAATAAACAAACTGGTCAAACACAGTAAACACAGGGTGAGACAAAATCAGGAAACCTTTGAAGGAAATTTATATAAAGATATTGAGTATAATCGGAAACTGTTTTATAAACATATAAGATGTAGGAGGAGTAAAGACATAGAAATTGATAAACTGCATAGATTCTAAAATGTATTCTCAGACACAAAGATTACTTTTTCGAACTCTTAGGCAAAACAGTTTAGCTTCACAAAGGGCAACAAATTGTTCCGCAACATCCTGGTAACTGCAAGTACTGAAATTAAATTGGATTATGTTGAAAAAGTACTTTTCAAACTAGACCCAAGCAAAGCACAAGGAGGAGAAAGAATTACTAATAATGACCTTTTAATATTTTAATAGAAACTTGCGTTATTATTATCTCTGTTATTCATTAGGTCATTTAAGTAATTGGAGATTCCTGAATTTGAAGACAAGCACTTGTTAAACTGACCTTCAAGAGAAAGGAGTATAGGACAAGCACTGAACCATATAAACCAGTGAGTCTATGTTTTTGCTGTGAAAAAATAATGGAGAAAGATATTTGGATATGTTATTGTAAGAACTGGAACATGTGGGAATGTGAACCATATATCAGCATATGTATATTAAATGGAGGAGCACTCAGATTATGTAACCCAGGCTGATATAACCCTAGCCCTGAGCAGCATCCTACTATCAACCAGAATGATACCACAGTACAAGCAGAAAATTATTGATTTCAACAACTGGCTAAGTTTCTAGTGTCATTCTAAGGGGATCCAGTATCTGTTTGCCTGGGATGACATGACTGACAGACATCAATACTTTGCCAGAGATGGCCTGCATCTGTCACCCCTGGGCTTTCAGATACTGGCCAAGGCTCTTGTCACCACTATAGTGCCTTTTTTAGGAGGTGTTCCTAAGACCAATTTACCACCATAACAGCTACAAACAAATTCAATCTGAGGGTCATGCTGCTCAATGCTAGAAGTCTAAATCTCAAAATGCACTTGCTCGAAGCACTCCTTAAAATGGAGAAAATCGACATTTGTGCCATAACAGAGAGCTGGTTCAATGTAGCAGAAAGCACCCCTGCACTACCAGGCTATAACTCATTCTACACCTTTCAGCCCCAGAATTTGGACCGAAGATCCAAAGGTGGTGGTGTTTCCATATTCATAAAGGATGCACACACATCCAGACTAGTAGCCTAACAGAATGCATCTGAGATACTTCAGGTGCAGCTAATATTGGTAAGACAGCGATTCAGGTTGTAGCCTGCTATAGGTCCTCAACTATGACCCAAGACTCACACTCCATGTTCCTAAGCACCCTGGTGAATATTAGGGTCCAACCTAACACTCTCATACTGGGCGACTTCAACTAACCCCCCATTAACTGAGAAAACTACTCATGTACTAATACACGTGTCAAATATTTCCTGGAATTCATTAATTCCAATGCCCTGGACCAGCTCATTCTTACCCCCACTAGAGGTAGCAACATCCTTGACTTGGTCATTACTAACATGGGTAACTGTTGCTCTACACCAATAGTCAACTCCTCCCAGGTTAGATCTGACCACAAACTAATCACCTTGGAAATCCACACCCCCCCCCTGCAAAGGTAACCACCATGAAAAACTTCTCCAAAGCTAACTTTGGGCTCCTAAAAACAGAGGTAACTGCATGACCGCCGAATAATACACCAATGCACTGTGCGAACACGCACACAAATGTATGGATCTTGCCATACGCAACAGAACCAAGATGCTCTCCTGCACAAAAAAGAAGCCAATCTGGTGGTCCCTTGCCATAAACAAACTCTACAACAGAAGGAGGAAACTGATGCAGAATAAGGTGATGTCCCAAGAATGGAAAAACTCCCTTATCAGCCTCAACAAAATGTTGATATCCCTCATCAAATCCTCTAAAGCTAGCTATGAAAACAGAATTGCAGCAAATAGTAAAGACAACCACAAGACCTTTTATAATTATGTAAAGAATCTCCACGGCTATACCAAGGTTTGCTCTGAGCTGCTGCACAATGGTACCTCCTATACCGAACCAATAGATATTGCCAGTATACTGGCCAACAGATTCAGTGCCAACTTTACCCCTCTCCCCCCAAAAGGGACCAGTGACAATACCAGTAGATTGCCAGGCACCCAGTATTACAGGTTAAAACAGCACTGTCCAAGGCCAAGAATACAGCTTCTATGGAACCTGACAATATCGCTGGTTGTGTCCTACATGAACTACAGAGTGAACTGGCACCTCACCTGTGTGTCCTGTTCAGTCACAGCCCCACCTCAGGCTTTGTCCTTACTGAATGGTGCCCTGCTACAGTCATCCCTCTCCACAAAGGAGGAGTGACTACAGACCCTGGGAACTATGGCCTCATTGGACTGATGAGTCTGATATGCAAAGCTATGGAATGCATCATCATGGACCTAATAAACAAGGATATAGGGAATCTCCAAACTCTGGATCCCACACAGTTTGGTTTTGTGAAGGGTAGATCATGCCTGCTCAACTTGGTCAACTTCTTTGAGTTAGCCACCAGAGCTTTGGATGAAGACAAGGTGGTTCATACAGCCTAACTTGATCTGGCCAAGGCCTTTGATACCATTCTCCACTCAGGAATCATAGAAAAAAAACTCACTAAGCTAGGCATCAACCTCTATATCACTAGGGGGTTTGCAAACTGGCTCACAGATATAACCCACAGTGTGAAAGTAGCTGACTCCAAGTCAGACTGCCAACCAGTCATGAGTGAAGTCCCACAGGGCTTGGTCCTGGGTCCTCTCCTGTTTGGTATCTACTTCTCTGAAGTCCAGGCCAACACGAGGGGACTCTGACTTACAAAGTTTTCAGACAATTGCAAGTTGGGAGCTATTATTAACTCCCCGAGTGATGTTAACATCCTACAGAAAGGCTTCACTGAGAACAACGACATGGCCTTAAGCTCAATGCCAAAAAATGTGTCATCATCCCCTTTGAGAAAAACCCAGTTCCCATGAATTACAACATCGATGGTAGTCCACCGAACACAGAACGCATTATAAGAGATCTGGTTTGACAGCAGCCTCTCTTTTGACCACCACATTACCACTGTGGTCAGAAAGTCCTTCTATGTGGCACATCTCATTACCAAGGGTTTTGCATCCAGGAAGAAAGAGGTCATTGTCTCCCTCTACTCTTCCCTCATTAGGCTAGTCATCAAGTACAATGCCTCATTTGGCATGTACCTCACTAAACACCTGCAACAACTGGAGAGGTCACAAAAGTACCGCACAAAGAGGATCCTAGGCCTTAAACATTTGCCCTACATGGACAGACTAAAAAAACTCCAACTATTCTCTTTCTCATATCACCTACTTAAAGGTGATCTCTGTTTGACTTACAAAGCCATGTCTGACCTAGCTCTGTTAGAAATGCTACATCTAAAAAAAATCCCAATCCCTCTACACCACATGCTCCAGAGACCTCAGCCTCATTACCACAATCAACAGAACATGCTGGAGGGACAGGTTTATAACCCAGAGTCTTCCCATGCTATGGAACAGACTTCCCATACATGTCAAGCAGACCACCTCTCTGGCCCTCTTCAAGAGAAATATTGATGAGTGGATGGGAAATAAAAAAATTCACCCCAGGGATCACTCCAGTGGCTTTACTCAGCAAAAGCACTGGGAACTAAGGTCGAATGGTACAATGCCAGGGTAATTCTATGGGTTAGGCCTGTAAAGGCCACAGTGCCATTAGCCTAGTGCACACCTATGAACCTATACATCTAGGATCAATAGCTGCTTGTAACAAGATGTTCTATAATACTGAGTATATTTCTTTAAATCACCAATGAACTTTGATCAGCATGAAATACACTGAATAAGTTTATTGGCAATCACAATAGTCAAAACCAAAAAACACCTAAGTAAAGGGATCACAAATGTAAATAAATGCATTACATTTGCTGTCATGTAAAACAACTGAAACCTTGGCCCTTACATGGAGGATGGTGCCCACCCACATTACCCCTGACATGGGGATTCTGCTCTGACTCTCCTAGAAATTAAATATGCTTATTCCTCAGCTGCTCAATTGCTGAGGAAGAGGAAAATTCCTTAAGTATATTACAGTTGAAATTTTGCAGTTTGACTGTAATATAATGCAACTATTTTTACCACCAATGAAAATAACCATTATTGGATGTCATGACCAAGCTAATGGCACCCATAATAGTAATAGTATAATAACAATTAAAAATGAAAATGTGAGCTGTGATGTAATTTATATAGACTTATTTTGGGCCTTTGATGGGGTTATACACCAAACACGGTAACTGTTTGAAATCTCAGGACCCACTTTGCCATGTCCTGGTACGTAAAGACTGAATGACCAAAAATCCAGAGTTACATGTATTAAGTGCAAGACTGCCATTTCTTGGACTATTCCCTTTTGTCTAATGTATGCCCAATGTATGTCCAATGTATGGTTGTCTCGAAGTTGGCATGTAGATACATATATAAAATTCAATGCTGTGTAGCAGAACTTGCCCCCTTTAAAAAAGCACATTTAAAGGAAAAGTGAGATGTTTGATATTCATGCTTCTTCTACATTGTCAGTCTTTTTTTTTTCAGCATCTCAGGACTTAGCAAAGCAAGTCTTGAGATTTCAGTAGTGAGCTCAAAACATTGATCAATAGTCAGAACAACTAGATATAAATGTAATCTTTATGAGATGGATAGCTGCAGGACTTAAAATAGGATATGACAAGGATTATAAAGCAATTGGGGAGGTGAAATTCTAGGTAACAGTCAGGGTGCCATACAGGGTACAGGTTTCCGAAATTAACTTTTTTTTCACTGTAGCATGATCTTGGAGTTGGTATATTTAATTTATGAGGGGGGGTGCAGGGAGGCTTGCCCCCCTGCAGAAACGTAGTAGAAAGTGTGTTTGTTAGTTAGGTGTTGTTATAGGTGGAGAGAATGTTATTTACATATGCATTGTTTTCAATATTATGAAGCACACTTTCAATGTTCTGAGTTTTCAATGTTTTGGGTATTCAGTGTTTTGAATTTCCGATGTTATGGTCTCAATGTTCTGAAATTCAATGTTATGAAATTTCAATGTTATGAAATAGACCCATATATATAAATATATATTTCCAAGGAGAAATAGGCCAGTCATACCCGGGGGTGTTAACAACCCATCCAATTGGCTAATTCATTCTTAAAGCAAGACAGTCTGTCACACTGCTTGTCTGCAGGGAAGTTTGCTCCAGAGAAAGAATAGTCATTATGTGATAAATCTGTTTCTTCACTGTGGTGGGTTTATTTGCTGAAACAGGTTCATATCATTCTAGTGTTCACTGGACTTTTTAATTGGTGGAGAAATAAGATGTCTTTGATAGAAAGGCAAGGCACAGATCACCAGTAATGAGTCTATAAAATAATTAATACATGGACAAGGCCTCCAGTTTCTCTTGGTAACTCAGGTCCTTTAGGTCCATGATCTTTTTTATCAGGAACCTTTGGGGTCTCTCCAACTGCTTGAAATGTTTAGTAAGATACATTCCAAAGGGGGCATTGATGCAATGATGGGCATGTTTAAATAATACAGTGTGGGTTTTACATAGCATTCTGTCCATGCTGTTAAGTCACATCTCACTCCTATAGTGACCTCATGAACTGGCAACACCATGCAGAGAGTTTACTATATACTTTAACATTAAATCAAGCACAGTACTCTTCACTGATTCCCTCAGTACTTAGGGGCAAAATGCTGACAGATACATTACAGTAATAATGCACTGCTTAAATTTTGCCTTATATATGGTTATTAGTATCCTGCATTGAAAAGTCCAGCAAGCATTGCCTTACATAACGTATGAATATCTGAGTGGACAGTATTGTATCATAGATGACAGACATTTTTTTCATTGCATTTTTATAATGAGGTGTCGCGTCTACAATGAATAAGCTTCATCTGAGCTTAATTTTTTGGCATCACAGTAGTGCAATGGATGGAAATGTAACCTAACAGCAAGAGGTTCCCTAGTTTGATTCTCATCTGGAGTGCTTTCTGTGTTTGTATGAGCTTTCTCCAAATGCTCCAGTTTCCTTCCACATTCCAAAGGTATGCAGTAGGTTGAGTGCAAACTCTAAATTGGCTATAGGTTTGAGTGTTCATATGGCCGTAGGGTATGAAAGAACAACTGTGGCAGGGCTAGTCACTCAGTGGTGTGAACCTTGGCTCCAGATGATTGTCACTGTTGCAGTGATGTCATGTTTCATGTGCAAAAAGGGGTTATGGATGGATCTGAGATTATTGTTTATGTCTTGCCCAATAAACCCTCTCTGCACACCTGAGCTGTTTTGGAACAGTACATTATTTTAGAAATGAACAGAGAAAATAATCTGTGACTAGCAATGGAGTTTTCTTATCAGTTCATAATTGTGCAGCAGTCATGACAAGATCTAACGGCAAAGGCTTGCAGTATTCTGCAAAGAAAAAAAAAAAGCTGTTATTGCATGTGCATAGTGTTTCTTGCACCCCTCACATCCTGTTTATAGGTGATATGGATGGAAATGGATCCATCAAGTTACACTACCATTGTTAAAAAAAGAAAAATAGCATGATATAGCAACGAAAGTTTAACCCGTCTGTATTATCAGAGTTCATCTGTCAGTTAGCACCGATGATTAAATCCATGTGCTTTTAATGAACTGGCAACTGTGGTCCAGGAATTTATTTCCTCAGCCTCAATTTTCTTACTGAGTAAGTTATCCAGACAGTGCTCCTGGGCTAAGTCTGAGAAAGCAACTTTATGATTTCTATGGATCAGTGTCTAAACTGGTTAGCACATACAAATAAATAAAACAAACCTCTAGAGATCCAAAACATAGACTTATACTACCTTTTGGTGAACTTTTTGAGAAATTGGTGCCTGGGATGAGCTGTCTTCTAAGTTCTCAGACAAAACATGAATCTAAAGATGTACATTACAATGAAGGCTTGTCTATGATCAAATATAATGTGGCATAATACATATAAATGAAGTATTCAAGATTGTATCATATACATAATTAGTAATTCTAACTTGCTTTTATCCCAAATATGACACATTTGCTGGCACCACATGACTTTTCTGGTAACAAACCTTACATGGCTCTGTGTGCATCTCAGGTCCAGTCCTACTGTGCATTCCCAAGTAAGTTGTATTTGTTATGCATGTGCTCCTACTGCAAGTCACTGTTCAAATGCTCTACAGGCTTTAAACATGAGCCAGAAGAATCCTGCATGTCTGTTTGACCAGAACTAACACCACTCAACCATTCAGGTCAAAGTGCCAGGACACGTCCACAAAGGTGAGTACTTTTTCAGGCACTGACTTTGAGGGAGCATGGACAAAATTCTTGGCTAGGCTTATAAGGGCCTCTGGGCCAATAGCCTAGTATCATCCTGTGAACCTATATATCTTTAAGTGTACCATTTAGGATTTTCTTGCTCCTGTTCTGCTCTTTTTTAACTCACACCATATTCATCATAGTACATTCATATATGACTTATTCACTGTAATGATATTTATATGTCCACAAACATTGCCTGTATCCCATAACTACACTGGTTCTTCATCTGTACTCTGGCAGATAGTGGACATCACTATACTGTTCAAGTCAGGTGTAAGATGTAGTTCACAAAATCCCATCACAGTACTAGGTTTTTTAAAAGATTCTCTGCATTCCTCATATTTGAGTTCTTACAGCAAGAAAACCTTCACAGCAAATCAGGGCATGTTTATGACTGCAGTCCTTAATCATCAGCTTATTTACATTTAATATCACCCCTCATAAAAATGGCTTTTTGTTTGTTATGCATTTCTGCATTCTGTTACTGTTATAATTGTACTAATTTTTTTCATTGGCTGATTCAATCACTCATCTCCCTTTCTGTAAAATAATACTTTATTTTCCTGCCTATGAGACAATCACCTCCTACAGTTGGGTTGGGCCTTCCTTTAATCATATTGCAAACTATAATCTGTAGTAGCCAGTCATTGCTTTTGCAAGCAAGACTGGTGTGGATTCAATAAAATCCATGTAGGAATAGTGTAAGTCCTATACGGAAGGTACTATGGCCATGTCTGCGGCTCCCCCTTGGTAGCGAGCCTTGCATATTAATGAAGGTGTGCTACTGAAGAAGAGCCATGTGACACAGTTGCAGAACTAGTGTAGGGGGTGAGTTACAGTGTCCCGAGATTACTATATTACTATACAGCCCCTGCACTGTTAAAGCGCTGGATAGCACTGAAATATAACAGTTACATTTTTAATTTTTTGTGTGTGTTTGCGCGTTACAGCATTTAGCAATGGACATGTGCCAGACATCTAAAAACTGAAACTGGGTACTTTTAATTTTCAAATCAAAGGTCAAGTTTAAGAATAGCTGAGCATGTTTGTGCAGCGCGGTGCAGCGTGGTGCTCAGCATTGCTTAAACATAGCTGAGAGCTATATAGAAATGTAGAGGAGTTGTCAACATATCCATGCAGCTGAATGGATAGAATCATGGGCTTTGTGCAGTAGGTGCATGGTTCAAATACATAGACAGGCCATTCAGCTTTTATATTTGATAGCAATATTTTATAAATTATGTTATTTTTTTAATTGATGTATTTATTGACATTTGTTAACCGGGTTATTCCAGCTGGGCCAGAAGCCCATTTTCAGTGGAGACCTGAGGAGAAAAGATCCAGTTACACACAAGCTTACAATACATAAAATACACACTCCAAGATAAAGAAATTAAAATACATAAGGTCAGCAAATATAGAACTACAATACATACACATAAGAATAAACTAGTAGTAATGAACAAGTATTTTTTTTTCTAAATCTGGTTTACCCTTAGCTAAGCTATGCTAAGCACTGCTAAGCCAAGCCAAGCAGTGCTTTAAGAGGACATGTTTTAGCACTGCTTAGCAATGTGCAGCTCTGCTTAGCTGATTTGGGCACTGCTAAGCAAACCCTGTTTAAGCAGTCCTCAGTTCAGTTAAGCTGGTATGTGCACCACTAAGCATTGCTAAGCATTGCCAGTTTAAGCACTGCTTGGCTGAGCTCAGTGGATTTGCACAGTGCTAAGCAAAGCACCACATTTTTAAATATGGCCCACTGGGGGCAAAGTGCAGGAAAACAGCCTTATTTAAGCTGAACAGTCAGGAACACAACCAGAACCTGTTTGGTGTTTGACCAGTGCAGTAACCATGGCAGAAGTTGGAGAAGGTGCAAGCTTCCGGGCACAGTAGTGGGCCATTTTGGAGTCCAGGGTCATGGTTGGACTCCTTGTTAAAGACCATGATGTTCGGCTGCTGCAGGGCCAGTTCCAGGGATCAGAGTACAAGTTGGAGGCCAGGGACCGGATGGCACATGACCTCACCAATGCAACTCGTATCCCCCACACATGTGAGCAGATGTGGCACCATTATGGTGACCTGAAGCATAGGAAGCGGGATCTCTTGGCCACACAGATCCAAGATGCTCAGGCTGACAATGCCACATAAGTTTGTAAGTATTGCAAGCATTGTTTTACCAAATTCTAGCATGAGTTTGTGATAGACAGGTATGCATAATTGTATTTTTCTCTCTCCACAGCAGCAGAGGAGAGAGCTCACAACCTGGAGATCCATGCAGGGTGCCTAGCCAGGTTGCACTGAGAGTGTGGTGAGTACAGATGTATCTTGCAATCTATAAGCCTATAAACAAGAAAGAGTACATTAGTAACTGTATGTTTTGAGTGTACTGCAATGAATGTGGTCATACACCTGTACTGATATAAGTGAATAATGCCAGGTACAGTTCAGTATAGATGAAAACATGAAACCTGATAATGTTAAGGAAATATATTTACTACTGCATCAATAATGTTAAGGAAATAAATGGTTCGACTGCATTTGTAAAGTTAAGAAAGTAAAGTTCAACTGCATTCATAATGTTATGTAAACAAAGTTCAAGTGCATTCATAATGTTAAGGAAATAAAGTTCAACTGCATTCATAATTCTTAAGGAAATAAAGTTATTACTGCATAAATTGTGGAATTACAGCTGTCTTGCAACACCTGCTGTATCTAAAGTGTTCATCAGTAAAGACTGTTAGATGTATATCAATCACTGCTTCATGTCACCCCTAATAAAGCTGTGTTGTACAAAATGTGTGTATTTTGGGCTGTTCGTCAAGAAATTGAATATTACAAGTGCTGTAAAATAAACACGGGAATAATACCATTAAGTGATTGAAGGTTAGCTGATAAAGACTGTTTTGCTAAAGTGTAGATGTGGAGCTGTACTACAAGATACAATGCATTATGATATTTCTTCTGCACTAATAACTGAACCTAGAATAGTAATGGCTAAGGTATAATAGTGTGTTTATCTCATTACTGTCTTGTGTTAACCAATGCATTTCAGCTGTATGCATTGCTGAACTTAGTTACACTGCTGCAGGCAAGTATGAAACTGTAATAGCTGTAGACTGCAAGTATACCATCTGCAACTGTATATGGGTCAGGCAGGCAACCAAGCAGTCTGATATGGTCTGTTCACCTAACACATGATCCCACCACTAGTGGTTAAATGTATACACCTGCATTCCAAGTATTAATACACAGTTCACCTACTATCTCTGTCATGCATGAATCTCATGGATGTGTGTTCAAGTGTCATTGCAGTCCTGAATAACACCCTGTGTCTATTACCAGGTCACAGTTTGTTAGCAAGTGAGCTCCAGGCATATATTACTCAATCAATGCTCGGCAATGGCTCAGTAGCTCAGTGTAATAAATGCAAGGTATGATATACATTTTGTCACACAAAGACCGGGACAAGTACTACCTAAATATTAATCGAAACTGTTATATATTTTTGACAGATGTTCTCCCCACAGGAATTACTGGTAAATAAATGGCTGTAGTAGCTGTTCAAATGGGTTACTAATTTGTGTAGCAGAGTGTTAACAGCATGGCTCAGTAAGATGATAAGACTGCAGTAAATAAAAAGTCAACAAGTACAATACTAATACAAGTTATTAAAACAAATAAAACTGGTTAATCTTGGTACAGCTGTATGCCTGGCATGTCTGTGAATGTCTGCTGATAGTCTAACCCCATGCCTGCCAAGGACGGCATAATAAGCATAAACTCTCTATACTGTGCATGATACATGTCTCTCAAGTGTCACACTGTCATGGACTGTGATCACTGTTGCCAAATCCCTGGGATTTATGTCAAGAGCACAGTCACACTACATCAGTCCACAGCACACTTTGGTAGTCACATATGTTCCCCTAATATGAAATAGTCCACAGTAGTTGTGTACCTGTAGGTGTTACAGCTTGGCCCATACTGTCCAATGCAGATAGTCTGCGAGGTATGTAGGTGCTACAGAAGTGATAGGGTACTTGTATACATAAAGTAAGGGCAGACCTGTAGAGTATATAACAGTACTGTTGCAAACAATATAGCCTATACTGGTAGTAATGCAATGTCTTTCTCTCTCCCCCCACCCCTTATCTGCTTCATAATTTATCACTGTTATACATTGGGTATGGCTTAAGTTTAACATATGTTTTTCTCAAAATTTCATTTTGGGCCTTGTGTTTTATTGTTGTTATGTATTACAATGGCTGTGTACTAACATACCTCATTGAATTACCTATGATGTTGGCCTTATGCCGTAGCCATTACTGGCATGCTGTTACAATACTGACTGTTATCCCACTTATTGTTGTGTTCCATATGCTATGCAATGTTATTTTACTGGGTTATCTTCAACATCCTGGCATGCTGTTATAGTTAACGTTAAAATGTTCTGTTCATCACTAACCTATACACTTTGAAAAAACTCAGCACCATAGCTCGAGTGGGTAGGCTGGTTCCTGGTGATCCACCTACCTTACCTCAGCTGGCCATGGCACTGGGTCCCAGCATGTCTGGAAGCCAACCTGGAGCTGACCCTCTGCTGGTCCAGAACCACCTAAGGACAGAACTGTCTCAGGGGATGAGGTCTGTCCACCCTGGGAGCAGAGGGAGGGGTCACCCATCAACAGCTCCCATGGGTTGGTGCGCAGAATCATCCACTGTGGTTTGGAAAATCGCCTGTGCCAAACTGAGGGCAGACTGTCCAACTTTCGGGGCCGTGAAGGAGCAGTGGTTACTGCCCATGGGTGGGGAGCTCAGTCCACTGCTGCCATCTGGGGGTACATGGTTCTCTGATTCCACTTACCGCAAAAAAAAAAAAAAAATATTCCCCCATATGTAGCTCTCTATTTCACCCCCATGTACACTGCCCACAATCAATCATTCCAGCAATTAATCAATACGGTTATGTCACCCACACCCCTCTCTCTGGGTTGTGAAGCTCCAAATTCCAAATTGTCCACATCATGCACAGCTATTGCTGTACAAGAAATGGAGAGATGTGGTTCTTTCCTACATCCATCCTGCATATCTCTACCTGCCTTTCACATTGTATTTACACCTGCTTGCCCCCATTTCACCACTTTCCTATCACCCCTTTTTATAGGTTCATAGGTAGGTATTAGTCTATTGGTACTAGGGCTTATACAAGCTTAGCCAAAAGGTACCCTGGCTTTCGCCACTCAAGAAAATTATTTTCCTGTGCCACTGTCGAGCAGAGCCACAGAAGTGATCCCTGGGGTGAATTTCCTATCTCCCATCCAATCATCAAAAATTTTCTTAAAGAGTGCTAATGAGGAGCTTTGTTTGATATGGATATGTAGTTAGTTCCAGAGTATGGGAAGTCTCTGGGACAGGAATCTATCTCTCCAGCATGTTTTGTTTATTGTGGTGAAAAGGTTTAGGTCCCTAGAGTAGCTCAGAGGGACTGGGATTTCTTTAAGTGGAGCATGTCCAAAAGCTCTGGGTTTGACATAGCTTTGTATGTTAGGCAGAGACTGCCTCTGAGTAGGCGATATGCAATGGAGTAAAGCTGCAGTATTTTGAGACGGTCTGCATAGGGCATCTGTTTGAGGCTGATAATCCTCTTTGTGAGGTATTTCTGTGGCCTTTCCAGTTGTTGTAGATGTCTTGTGAGGTACATACCAAAAGGGATGTTGTACTCTATAATGGGTCTAATGAGTGATGAGTAGAGGGGAACAATGACCTCTTTTTTCCTAGATGAGAAACTTTTTTGTGATGAGGTGTGCCATGTAGAAGGATTTCCTGACTACTGTGGCAATGTGATTATCAAAGGAGAGACTACTGTCCACCTGTGTCCCAAGGTCTCTTATCACACTTTCAGTGTTAAGTAGACAACTGCCTATGTGGTAGTTCATGGGTACAGAGTTTGTACCAAAAGGGATGACAATGCACTTTTTGGCATTGAGTTTGAGGCCATGGCTTTGACACCAGGCATCTGTCTCGGCAAGGCCCTTTTGTAGGATGCCCACATCTTTTGGAGTTTTGATTATGGCTCCTAGTTTGCAGTCATCTGCAAAATTAATTTGCCAAAGACCTTCTGTGTTAGCCTGTACTTCAGAGAAGTGGATACCAAACAGGAGAGGACCCAGGACTGAACCCTGTGGTACTCCACTTGTCGCTGGACTGAAGTTGGATTTGGAGTCTACTACTTTCACAGTGTGCGTTCTGTCAGTGAGCCAGTTGGCAACCCATCTTGTGACATAGGGATTTATACCTAGTTTAGTGAGTTTATCTATAAATCCAGAGTAGGGGATGGTGTCAAAAGCCTTGGCGAGATCTAGATAGGCTGTGTGAACCACCTTACCCTCATATACGGCTTTGGTGACCACTTCAAAGAAGACTATCAGGTTTAGGAAACATGATCTGCCTTTTACAAACCTGAACTGGCTGGGGTCCAGAGTTTGGAGATTACCAATGTTATTGTTTATAAGTTCCATGATGTTACATTCCATAGCCTTGCAGACCAGGCTCATCAGGCTAATGAGGCAGTAGTTTCCGGGGTCCATGGTGGCTCCCCCTTTGTGGAGTGGAATAACCATCACTGTGTGCCATTCAGGGGGCACATAGCCTGAGGGGAGGCTATGACTGAACATGGTACTTAGGTGGAGTGCCAGTTCATTCTGTAGTTCATGTAGAATGCAGCCTGGGATGTTGTAAGGTCCCATGGATGCTGTGTTCTTGGCTTTGGAGAGTGTACTTTTTACCTGTGCAGCTGTGATTACATGAACTTTGCATTCTTCTGGTATAGAGATGGGCCCTTTAGGGGATGAGAGTGGGGTAAAGTTAGCACTGAACCTATCTTCCAGGATGTTGGCAATATCAGTTGTTTCTGTATATTTAGTGCCATTGTGCTGTAACTCAGAGCAGATCTGAGTGTTGCCATTGAGATTCTTGACATAGCTATAGAATGCTTTGTGCTTTCTGTCTTTAGAGTCAGTGGAGATTTTGTTTTCGTAACAAGCTTTGGAATATTTTATGAGGGATCTCAGCTTCTTACTGAGGCTGACCAGGGTGTTCCTCCAATCATGGGATTTTATTCTTTTTTGCAACAGATTCTTTCTTCTGTTGTAGGGTTTGTTTATGGCAGGGGACCCCCCCCCCTCCAAATTCGCTTCCTGTTTTTGGAGGACATCATCTTGGTTCTGTTTGGGATTGCACGATCCATGCACTTGTGTAAGTGCTTATAAAGTGCATTTGTGTAGGATTCAGCAGTCATACCTCTATTGTCCATCAGCATGGATGTCGTGAAGTTTGCCACTTCTGTCATAAGAAGCATGAAATTGGCTTTGGAGAAAATTTTTACGGTGGTTTCCCTAATGGGGGGTGGGGGGATGTGGATATCTAGGGTGATTAGCTTGTGGTTGGATCTGACCAACGAGGAATTAACCTCTGGTGTGGAGCACTGGTTGCCCATGTTGGTAATGACCAGGTCTAGGATATTGCTGCCCCTGGTGGGGGTGTGGATAAGTTGATCCAAGGCACTGGAATTTATGAATTCCAGAAAACGTTGAGCACAAGAGTTGGTACATGAGTAGTTTTCCCAGTTAATGGAGGGGTAGTTGAAATTACCCATTATTAGGTTGTTAGGTTGCACCCTAATATTTTCCAGTGTATCAAGAAATGAGGAGTGGGAATCGTGGGGTATGGTGGGGGATGTGTAGCAAGTACAATTTGGATTGCAGTCTTGCCCAGAGTTAGTTACACTTGGATAATCTCGGATGCATTATGCTGAGCAACTAGCCTGGAGGTGTGGACATTCTTAATGAATATGGACACGCCTCCGCCTTTAGTGTTTTGGTCCAGGTTAGGTGGCCGAAAAGTGTGGTATGAATTATAGCCTGGTAATGCAGGGGTACTCTCTGGAGCCTTGAACCAGGTGTCTGTCACTGCACAGATGTCGATGTTCTCCATTTTAAGGAGTGCCTCAAGTGAGTGCATTTTGAGGTTTAGACTTCTAGCATTGAGTAGCAATACCCTCAGATTCTGCTTGCTTGTACCTGTCATGGTGGTGAAGTTGACATTTGAACCTTGCCTAAAAAAGGCACTATAGGGGTGGCTAGAGCCTTAGCCAGTATCCAGAATCCCAGGGGCGACAGGTGTAGGCCATCTCTGGCAAAGCATCATGGTTTGTCACTCATGTAATCCCAGGCAGACAGATACTGGATCCCCTTAGAATGACACCAGAAGCTTAGCCAATTGTTGAAGTCAATAATTTTGTCCTTGTACTGTGGTATCATTCTGTGTAATGGCAGGATGCTACTCAGGGCTAGGGTCATAACTGCCTGGGCTACAAGATCGGACAGCTTCTCCATGTCTCTTTTCATGTAGTCCAGGGAGGTACATCTCAGGTCATTCACACCAACATGGACAATGAGAGAGTCATATTTGTACTTGTTGTGGAGTGAACTGAGTGCATGCATTATGTGGCAGATCCTGGCACCCGACAAGCAACTGACAGTAACTTTCTCCTTGTTTATCCTGGTGAGTGGAACATCCATGTGCCTGACTGTAGAGTCATCTATTACTAGAGTGTTGGGTACGTTGTTGTGCCTTATGGGATGTGGTTGAGTGGCACACTGAGTTTGTGGGCTATGTGTCATTTGGGTTGTGTTGGGGTTGGAGATTGCTTGTGTTTCTGCTTTAGAGGTCCCTGTTGCTTGGGCAGGATTTTACTGAGAGCCTCCATGAATGTAGGTATGTGTTTTGTGTTTCTATGTCTGTGTTTTGTTGGTGTAGGTTTTGAGGGACTATGTGATGAGTGTGGTGTGGTGCAAGTGTTTAGCTTCTCCTCTTGTCTGTCTAGTCCCATCTTGGGTGAAGAGAGCTTTGCTTCCAGTTTGGCTATATAAGTGCATCTCTCACAGGTTGTAGTATTGGGTGGTAGGAGGAGAGGGTTGTCTGTGTACATGAGACAATTGCTGCATTGCTCCAAGATGCCCAGGTTCATCAGGTAGACAGGAGAAAACACTTGGAGCTGACCCTTAGACATATCTGGGTAGGTGCTTATTTGTTAAGTACTAGAAATGGTTTTCCTCTAGACAAGTGAGGAAAGTTGAGTGCTGTAGTAATTTTTAGCTTATTTAATGCTTACACTGAGTTCTGAACAAGTGCTGAGTTCAAAGAAACATACTTGAGGACTGAAACTAAAAAAAAATGGTTTGTTCTAAGAAACAAAATTAAGCTAGAAGGCTTCCCTCCAACACAGAAAGGCTTGGGGGCTCAGAAGCCCACAAACAGTCCTGGACACAGCAAATCTTTATCCAAACTACATTACCCACAGGAAAGGCAGGAAACAAGCTTAGAATTATTTTTAAGTGGAAAGAGAGAAAGGAGGAGCAGAAACTAAGTGGATTGGCCTTCTTAAATGTTCTCCCTGTATTAGGTAGAATGAGGTAATAACACTAGACTGGGAGGAGTGTCCCAGATCAAATTTACACTAGGGCGGGCAACTGCAAAGCCACCAACTATAAGAACAGTATACAAATAGGGAGAGAGGGTGGGAAACAAACTGCAGAAATGTTTCTCACAGCAAAAAAACAGCAGTGAGCCTTTAAATGAAAGTTTTAAACAGATAATAAGCCTCTAGAGAAAGCTTTAACTGCAAACAAGTTACATGACACACTCCTTGGCAGGAGATCAGAATCAAGCAACCCAAACTGATGCTTAATAAACGTGGACAATTTCCAGTTAATACCACACACACAGTGAAACTAGATAGAAAAGTATGCAGTAGACAAAGTGCTATAAATAAATCGAAAAAATACGCGAAACAACAGGATACTTAATGTTATATTTGAGTTTGCTCAGTGCCCTTCCTTCGATTAGCTCAGAGTGAAATGGCAGAAACACTCACAAATTTAACTTCTTAGGTAACAGAAAGTTGATACCTGAAACAACTTTAAATAAAAGCTCAAAAGAACAAATGAGGTGCTTATTCTAAGTTGTAGTCCAGGTGACCCCAGTCAGCCAATGACCATAAACAATCCCCTCTCACTGAAATGCCTAATGGCTTTGGCTAAACCAAGATGTCCTTGAACGTGCCCAGACACACAGCCTCCACAAACACTCGGCCCAAACACAAGCCTGAATATGGACAATGCTACAAATTTCTACACTACTTAGGTAGAAACAAACTGCAGAAATGTTTTTCACAGCAGAAAAGCAGCAGTGAGCCTTTAAATGGAAGTTTTAAACAGATAAAGGAGCCTCTAGAGAAAGCTTTTTAACTGCAAACAAGTTATATGACACACTTTCTTTTCTTTTTTTGGAAATAGTGGGTTTAAGTGGAGCTAAGTGCCACTCCGCATAGCGACATGTTGCACAAACCTGAGCAAACCCACTTAAAGCTGTTTTAATCACCTGCTGTCTTTCTGACATTGTTCTGCACATCAGCAAAATGATTACCCCTGCCAAGTTTCAAACCTAGGATCCTAGCAATTAGGGCATAGTGCATTACTTCACTAGGCCACTCTGAAGAGTAGCATGTGTTTCCATAAACATATCCTGAGTATCAGTGATGCATATTAGCAAATATTCAGCCCTGCCAAGTCTCAGACCCAGGACCCTGTCAATTACAGCATACTGCATTAGGTCACTAGGGCACTCACCTCTGAAGAAGAGCAGGTGTTTCCATACACATATCCTGAGTATCAGTGATGCACATCAGCAAAAAATTCACCCCTGCTAAGGCCCAAACCCAGGACGCTAACAGCTACACCACAGTGAATTAGCCCATTAGCCCAGTAGAACACTCAGTTCTGAAATGCAGCAGGTGTTTCCATACACATATCATGAGTGCCAGTGACACACTGCTTGTACATATAATGGGGAAAATGACAGCATACTTGGGACTGTGATGCAGACACCAAACCAGCACACAGCCAAATAAATGAGGATGGATATATGTGAGGCCTATGATAGCAGGTAGAGATAATAACTGCACAGACTGTTGCAGAATATCCACAGTTGTGCCACCTACTTTTGGCACAGTTGTCACAAAACCTATTCTGTGTGCTGAAGTACTGGCAAGTCAGTACAACTGAGATTAGGCAATCATGACAGGCAGTTCAGTGTCACACATCATACCCATCCAAACACACATGTTCATGCCAATCCTGTGTAACAGATTGCATGCATGCACATATGTCTTGCAAATACACCTGCTATAGTATTGACTCAGTAGCTCAATCTGTTACATTCCTAGCATGCTTTACATTTTGCCACCCACAGTCCTGGCTTCCATTCCAGTCTGTTGCATGTCAAGTACATGATTGTCAATACAACAAATGATTGACTGAGACAGGCTATTTTAAGCAGAACCAGATGCTGGTACTGCAGTTATTCCTAGCATGCTGTACATTTTGCCTCCCACAGTTCTGCCATCCATTCCAGTCTGTTGCGTGTCAGGTACATGCTTGTCCAAACAACAAATACATGACTGAGCCCTGCAATTTTAAGCTGAACTGGTTGCTGCTACTGCAGTCACTGCTACCCATATTAGCACTGCAAAGACCAGTAGGTTGGGACACACTTCACAGATATGTATAGGCATCCTAAATGTCACCTACCATTATCTGTATGGCACTATTACATAACAGATGTACCTGAAGCACATGTCCCACCTATACTCTTATGGGTACCATCACTCTGGCTCTGATGTGACAACAGAGCTGACACTGCACCCTCACTCACATATACAGCTTGCTGTCCCCCAATGTGTTCACAATCTCCAGTATGGCTCCTGACCAGAATGCAGCAGCTGCAGCCTGCAGCATATGTGGCAGTATATTCAGCTACCTGCTACAGACCTATCATACCTCCCAAACACCTATAACAGGGGACCCACACAACACCCATACAGAAAGCATGGGGGGGGGTCAAGTGACATGGACATGTGTCACTGTCTTCCCATACAAACATGCAGAGCTGAAAGACCAGCAGCTACTGCAACAGCACCCATAATTTGATACAAATGACATATGACACTCATATCTGTCTGTCCCCTTAATGTCCTCAACCTGTATTTTTAAAGAGTAAACTACCCCATAATCAGAAATTCTGTTCTCAATGGCCAAACACAGCATGCCAAAATGTGGGAATACCACATAGATCTGGACAGTGGACAGTATTTTTACCTAAGCTCTGTGATGCTGTAGTCCCCACACCTCAATAATGTACATCTCACAAGCCAGGAAAAGGGCCAAGGCCTACATGAAGGCCTTACATATAGCACTGTGTTGCAATGTCATTGGCTAATGAAAATGCAACCCAGCTGTTCTGGATGCAATTAGCAAGTGTGAGCCACAGATTGGTGCACAGACAATCACCTATTTATGAGCATTACCTACAAAAGGCAAGCTGCTGCCTATGGTAAACAGGTCTGTGACTTTCTTTATGAAGACAGACTGCCAAAACATAAGCATTATACTACAGGATTTCTGCATGTAAAGGAAAACAGCACTATATCAAGTAGGTAATAGAAGTCCCCATGTAATGGGATGCAGATGGGAGGATGCAGTTACGGGAAATAGGGATTGCAACAATGGGTCTGTAGTACATATCTTGCAATGACATGTTGCTGTTATTCAGCTATCTGGCACCTGTATGCTTCCCTTTTGGCTCTGCATAGGTCACAAATTTGGCCCTCTGATTCCTTCCGACAATGGTCGGCTCATGTACGAATGCTATGGATTGTGTTTTAGACAATAGTGACAGTATATACTGGTGGTTACAGCTGGCATATCACATGATGTATTGTCAGTCAGCTCCTATCAGTCTGTGAATGTCACACAGGCATGCTTCAAACATTGTGCACGAGTCCCTGACTGTTCCTGATGTACTCTGGCTATGACACTGTGTACTACACACATGTATCCCATCACTTGAGAGTTATGCCTAGCATATCTGTTAACCCACTACAGCAGGACAGCAGGTTATATCCAGTTGTAGTGGGGGGACACAGGCCAAGCCTCAGTGACAGAGTGTACATATTGAGCATATAACGTATTGGAATGAATACAGTACTAGATATTAATGTAACATAACTTTTTTCTGAGGGGTCTGGTGTGCAACAGCCAGATTACCCACAATCTTGGAACGAACATTATGTATTGTCCAACTGTTTGCCAAACATCCACATTTGTCTGGCAGAGTGTCCACATATATCAGGCACATGTACACATTCTGCAAACATCTGTGTACTGCGGATGCTGGGCACCTACAGGGAGGATATCCCACAGCATGTTTGCAGTGCTGTTTGCCATTGGGTCACACACATGTTGCTGGACTGCCCCCATACACTTGTAGTACCACTCACCTATTTGTTGGATTGTGGCTGTATGACATAGTACTGAGACGTTGCCCATAGGGGACACACCAAAGTAGATGGCAGTGATGGGTGTGGAGACATGACAACACAGTCCATCACAGCACACAGGGTCATAAACGGTATACTTAGGATTATAGGAGGTTACTAGGTGATTGGCCCTGAGGCTGTCATAAGCCTAGTCCAAAGTTTAGGCCATGTTTATGCAATTCAGCAACTGATGTCCCAGTCCAACAGGGACATAAGTGGTATCCCTAGGGTGCATAACCTGTTTACCATCCAGTTATCCATATTTTGGTTAAAAGGGAGTAAAGAGGTACTCTGCCTGATGTGGACAGGGTGTCCATTCCACTGCTGGGTGAATGTGTGGGAAACACATCTGACCTACCAACAAGTCCTGTTGATGCCACAGACCAGGTTGTGGGCACGTGTGTGGGTTACTCGACTGAAGCTTGAGTTGTAGATGTGCAGCAGTCAGATCAAGGTGGAGTCCATGATCACCTTGTATGCCACATAGAGGTCACCTCAGAGAAGTCTGTATGAAACTGGGTAGAGGGATGGCCTTTTAGCCTATCTGTATATTAGATGTTTGAGGCCCTGGTATTCCCTGGTGATGGACCTCTGTAGTCTGCCCAGCTGCTGCATGTGCTTTACAAGGTACATGATGAAAGGGACATTATACTCAATAATGGGCTTTATTAGGGAGGAATACAGAGATGTTATGACCACCATGTCCCTGAATGAGATACCCTTACATATGAGGTGGGCCATGTAGAAAACTTTCCTTACAAAGGAAGCAACATGATGGGCAAATGTCATGGTGCCATCAACCTGTGTTCCCAAATCCCTCACAACTGATTGTGTGCTTAGGACAATGTTAGCAATGTGATAATTTGTGGTGACATCACTCTCCCTAAAGGGGATGATACTGCATTTTGTGGTATGCAGCCTGAGACCATGTGTCCAGCACCACTCATGTGTCTGTGTGAGACCTTATTGGTGGATGTCCACATCACTAGGGGATTTGGTGACAACACCCAGCATCCAGTCTTCTGTCACCATAGTCACTGGTTGTGCCCTGTATCTCAGAAGATTATATCAGACAAGTGGCCCCATGACAGAACACTGGGTTATGCCACTAGTTATGGGTCTACCACTTGAGGTGGCTTCCCCTATATTGAGTAGGTGTGTGCTGTCAGTGTGCCAGTATGCTACCCATCTGGTAACATATGGATTGATGCCTAGTTGAGAGTGTATATCTATTATGGTCAAGGTGGGAATACTGTGAAAGTCTTTGGCCAAGTCATGGTAGGCAGTATGCACTGTCTTCCCCTCATCCATGGCTTTAGTGACTGTTTCAAGGAAGTCAGCCAAATGCAACAGACATGATCCCCCATTGACAAAGACAAACTGTGTGTGATTCAGTGTGTGGAGGTTGCCAATGTCCTTGTTAATTACATTTATGATAATCTGTTCCATGGCCTTGCAGATCAGGCTAGTTACACTCATGGGTCTATAATGTGCCAGATTGGTGGACACTCCACCTTAGTGTAAAGGGATGACAGTGGGTGTCCCCCACTCAGTTGTGACAAAGGGTGTATTCAGGCTTTGGTTGAATATAGTGCCCAATGGTGCTGCAGGTTTATGCTTGAGGTCATGTAGGATGCATCCTGTGATGTGATCAGGTCCCATGGAAGCTGTATTATGTGAATTTGAGATGCCAGTGATGACTTGTTTCCTAGATATAAGGGAAAGGGGGCAGGTACTGAGGATGTCCTGATATTCTGACAGAGAGGGCAGGGAGTGAAGCTTTCACTGACTCTATCAGACAGTGTGTTATATCAACAGCACTTGTGTATCTGATGTCTCTGATCACCACGTCTGTGCAGGTCTGGTGCTTTCTTTGAGGTTGCAGACATATGTGAAGAGGGAGATATGACTGACTGCCTGTAGTGGATTTTGCCAATGTGGGCTTGGAGTTTGCTTTGCAGGATTTAGCAGTGCTCTTATTTGCTGGTACAGGCTAAGGAGACACTGCTTCACATTGGGCACCTGCTCCTTCTTGGTCTTGGACAGTAATATTTCACTCCTGTTATAGAGTGTATTTATTGCAAATGTCCACCACACAGGTTTACTTATCCTTGCAGAGGATGATGTAGTCCTTTAGGTATACCTGACTCCATGCATCTATACAAATGCACACATGTAGTGCTTTGGTGTATTTGTGGATATTAGTCCCAGTTCATATGGGGGGGTTGTTAAGCTGTTTATACCATCATTCAGAAGGCTGTAATCAACTTTGGAGATGTTTGTATGTCTGACCCTAGCTAGATGGGTATTGTGGGAGATGGTGATTGCAAACATAACCACTTTATGGTTGGTTTTTATCATGGAGGATGATACGGTAGGGATGCTGCAGTGGTTACCCATGTTGTCTATTATCAATTCCCAGAGATGTTCACCTCATATGCAGGTAGCAACTAGCAGTTCTGAGATGTTTGCATTGCCAAATTCCATAAATCTCTGGGTGTTTGTGTGCTGGCATGAGTTGTTCTTTTAATCTATGTTTGGGTACTCAAATTCACCCAGGATCAGAGTACAGAGTTGAATCCTGTTGAGTTGAACAGGTCCATATAGGCAGAATGGGCTTCCTGGTCACATGTGGGAGTCGGTAGCTTGCTATGATTTGAATAGGGGTCTTGGCAATGGTTAACAGCACCTGGAGTGTTTCCTGTGTGTCTTACTGTTTGACCAGCCTGGATGTTGTATGTCTTTCATATTTAGTGAAACCACATGTACCTTGGCTTTGCTGTCCACACCTTGGGGTCTGACTGTATGATAGTATGGGTGATCATGTAAGGCTGAGCTGCTCTCTGCAGCTTTGAAGCATGTGTCTGTTACTGCACAGATGTCAGAATTCTCCAGGGTTAAAACTGTTTGCAATGGGTGCAGATTCATGTTCAGACACTTAGCGTTTAGCAGCATAGCCTTCAATTTGTGATTTGTTGACCATTTCATGCTGTTGCTGTTAACGTCACCACTTTTCCTAATAAAGGCACTGTGGTGCTGACAAGAACCATAGCCACAAACCTGAAGGCCAGGTGAGACAGATGGAGGCCATCTCTGGCAAAGCATAATGGTTTGCTGATCATATCATCTCAGGCTGTCAGGTACTGGATCCGGAAAACTAGGAAAGGAACCAGTAGACAGTACAGCTTTCGCCACAGAGAAACAAATAGAAAGTCACAAGGATACAAAAATTTAATAGAGTGAAGCGCTTTTCGTCTGCTCGACTAGCAGACTTCATCAGACAAATACATGTGCCATTGATTGTAATTTATACCTATGATGACATCATTAATTGGCAACAATGCAAATTAACTTGTAACCAATAAAACATAGTAGAAACATAAGCTAAAAACAACAGCATGTTCTTAAACAAATACATCCTAGTATTAATCAAATATTTAAAATAAATAAACAAAGTTAATTAGTTATATAGTTATATACATTAAAAATTGTAAAAAAATGAAGCTGAATTTAAATTGAATTAAATTAAATTAGAGTAAAATAGAATAAATCCATTCCCCACAGCGTTAAATATTAGTCACATAGTTAGATAAATATAACTTCAAATAGAGTCCATACTGCATAGGTAGTCACATATTAATTAAATAAATAAATAAATGGGTAAACTAAACACTACCTAGAGCTACCATAACAGTTCCAAAAACCACATATATAGTACTCGTGAAGGTGCACAATTCGGACTAAAGTGACTAGTGTATTTACATGATGGTACTGACTAAAACTCACTATTAGGTCATACAAGAATCAAAAAAGACAAGCTAGAAAAAATAAATACTTAAATGATAAACAATAAATACATATTCATTGACCTAAAGTAACTGATTGACATACATTATAAATAGGACTTCGTATATGATAAAGAGTAAATAGTGAATAATGAGTAAATTACTCATAACCAACTCACTAACAGTGAAAGTGTCCTAGAGGTAGGCCAAAACACTATCTTAATAGACTTTTTAATTTTAGAATGCTACTGATCGAGCAACTATCATTAAGGCCTGGTTGTGCATAAGCATTCAACCTAATCTGCCACTTTAATTCGGACTCCTCTAGTAGTAGTTTTAGGGGGGCACCTCTTTTCTTTTCTAATACCTGGTCGATAACAATGAATTTAAAGGAATGGTCACTAAATGAGACTAAATGTCTAGCTAGTGCATTTTCTTCCTTCCTTTTCTTCATTGCGCACTGGTGCTCGTAAATTCGCTCTCTCAATTTACGTTCGGTCTTCCCTACGTAGAATCCTGGGCACTTCTGGCATTGTGCCAAATATACAACCATGCTTGTATTACAAGTTGCTCTGCATCTCATACTAAAACAAGAACCATTCACACAAAATCTATTTGTTTCGTGGATATACTTGCAATAGTTACAATTCTGGCATTTGTACATGCCTGGTGTTCTTACTGAGCTGGGATTGGAGTTTTCAAGGAGGGATTTCATGTTTTTACCTCTCCTGAAAGTTATCTCCAAGTGGTCACCTAGTTTACTCGATAAAGTAGCATTATTACTGAATATAAGCCAATTTTTCTTAATGATGTCAACTAAGGGGTAAATATTAGTTGAAAAAGTGAGAATTAATTTAGAGTTACTAACATGTAATGGCTCATTACCTCTAGTATCCAAACCAGACACTGCAACAGTTGGTACCTGACTTGTAGCGTCAACTAGTTTACACAATATAGGTTGATAGATTCCTCTACTCCTTTTGTCGCTAACTTCCTTGACCAAGGCCTTCAGTAGTTCCGAGGGGTAACCTCTATGTGTGAACATGTTGACAAGTAGCTCACATTCATGGGTGAAATCCTCATCTAGGCTAGTAATTCTAGCGGCCCGTACCAATTGGCCCTTGATTACTGATCTTTTCTGGTGACTCGGGTGGCAACTGCTGTAATGTAGTAGGGAATTTGAATAAGTCCCCTTCCTATAGATCTTGGCTAAGTAAGCTTTTAAGTTGACATTCTTAGTTAACCAAACATCCAAATAGGCTATTGCATCATTGCTAAAAGTGGATGTAAAATTCAGGAAGTCAGTGGTGGAATTGAAATATTCTAAAATAGACTTACTATCTCCCTCTCCACCTTTTAACAGGATGAAAATATCATCCAGGTAGCGTGTATAATACTTAATTTTAACTGTCAATGTGTCATTATGTAATACATGTAAATTCTCCCAATGTGCCATAACCATATTCGCTAGACTTGCCCCACATGGGGAGCCCATGGCCACCCCAATTTTCTGAAGATAGAAATTGTCCCCCAACATAAAGTAGTTGTTATACAAAATCATGTCCAACAAGTCTAAGACTAGCGCAATTTCAGCTATTGAAGCATTTTGTTTCTTAAGATATATAGCTACCCAGTCAGTGGCGATGTTCAAAGGGATACATGTATATAGATCTTTTACATCAACAGTCATAAAATTACATTGATCATCAAATTCCAATTCAGATATTTTAGATAGAAATGACCACGAATCCTTACAAATCTGATTTTCTCCTACTAAATATTTTTGCAGGATGTGGTCTACTAACTTAGCACAGGTGTACGTAGGGGAACCTCTACTGTCAACTAAGGGGCGCATGGGGGGATCATGCAGCCCCTTATGAATCTTGGGTATCCCGAATATACATGGGAATCTGGGGTAAGTAGTCTTCAAGTAGTTGAATTGGTCTTGGTCTAGACAGCCATCCTGGAACATCTCTTCCAAAGTATTTTTGATCATATTGTACGCCTTCCTTATTTCCGAAATAGAACTCAACTCATATGCATCCCCATCAAGGAGGTTGGTCATGCGGTCAAAGTAATCAACTTTGTCGAATATCACTACACCCCCTCCCTTATCTGGTTTACAGATGCGTAAATTATGGGACCTTACATAGTCAATCAAGTCGTTTTCTTTACTAAAATCATTACCCCGATGGTGTCCATGTACAAATGGAAAGGAGTACCTTAGATCTAATTCGCACATATTCTCAAACCATTGTATAGTGGGGTGAAGTGGAGGGTTGAATGTACTTGGAACTCTCAAGTTGTTTTTCGTGTCTCTTATAGGCTCATTCCCAAACATCAACTGGAAATTTAATTTACGTGAAAAGAGCTTAATATCAACAATTGTGTTTACTAGGTTGGTATTATGTTGGGGTACATAGGAATGGCCTTTAGCCAGTAATTCTGCCAACTCACTACTTATTACTACATCAGAAAAGTTGTAGATGTAGAAATCACCTGTGCTGTTTGTGGTGATATTGGGTTTAACAGCCCCAATACCTATACTGCTATCAGAAATTACAGAATCTGATTCAATTTCTGAAAGTACATCATCACTACTGGTGTTAATAGCATTCAACACATTAACAATATCTAAATCATTCACAAGAACTAATTTGGCGCTACTAACATTATGTAGTGGGTTGTGTAGTCTATCTGCATTAACTGAACACATATCGTCACTGTTAGTGACGTGACACCCGCTATAATTGACAAAATTGACATCGTGTGTTGATCCGACAACACTAACTTTAGGTTGTAAATTGTGATGTCCGTCTACAATGTCACTATATGTTGTCAAGTCCTTTGTGGTTGGTACCTTGGTCGGTATCCCTGATTGGATTGGTAATTGTTCCGTTGTTTGGGGATAGCTCCCAAACGTGAAGCGTCCTGAAAACCCTGTGGGTAGCCTGAGGTGTTTGGGTGACCACCATTAGTGAGTTGAGCCCTACGGTTTTGCAACCGCTCGCTTCTCCTAACAGGCTGATCATAAAAAATATCACCATCTGCTAAGGCGACATCAAGTGGTTCTATAGTGTTAATTACACTGGTAGGTCTAGCAGTATTGACAGAGTTATTAGTGTTAGCCACGCTAACTGATGCTGATCTCTGCCATACTTGGGACACTGCTGGTAAAGGATACGCTGTCCCAAGTTCATACGCTCTACGGTCGCGGTCAAGTTTCTTGATTTTATTCGCTGCAAGCTTGTTCAAGTAATTGTCAATGCTAATAAAACTACGACTGTATTCAAACTGGTACTTATCAAACTCCTCATGCTGTTTGATCTCAGAATCCAAGATAGTAGCGTCATTAATCAGCTCTGTTACCCAAATACCGTAGTGCTTGGTCATCTGGTAACATATGGATTGATGCCTAGTTGAGAGTGTATATCTATTATGGTCAAGGTGGGAATACTGTGAAAGTCTTTGGCCAAGTCATGGTAGGCAGTATGCACTGTCTTCCCCTCATCCATGGCTTTAGTGACTGTTTCAAGGAAGTCAGCCAAATGCAACAGACATGATCCCCCATTGACAAAGACAAACTGTGTGTGATTCAGTGTGTGGAGGTTGCCAATGTCCTTGTTAATTACATTTATGATAATCTGTTCCATGGCCTTGCAGATCAGGCTAGTTACACTCATGGGTCTATAATGTGCCAGATTGGTGGACACTCCACCTTAGTGTAAAGGGATGACAGTGGGTGTCCCCCACTCAGTTGTGACAAAGGGTGTATTCAGGCTTTGGTTGAATATAGTGCCCAATGGTGCTGCAGGTTTATGCTTGAGGTCATGTAGGATGCATCCTGTGATGTGATCAGGTCCCATGGAAGCTGTATTCTGTGAATTTGAGATGCCAGTGATGACTTGTTTCCTAGATATAAGGGAAAGGGGGCAGGTACTGAGGATGTCCTGATATTCTGACAGAGAGGGCAGGGAGTGAAGCTTTCACTGACTCTATCAGACAGTGTGTTATATCAACAGCACTTGTGTATCTGATGTCTCTGATCACCACGTCTGTGCAGGTCTGGTGCTTTCTTTGATGTTGCAGACATATGTGAAGAGGGAGATATGACTGACTGCCTGTAGTGGATTTTGCCAATGTGGGCTTGGAGTTTGCTTTGCAGGATTTAGCAGTGCTCTTATTTGCTGGTACAGGCTAAGGAGACACTGCTTCACATTGGGCACCTGCTCCTTCTTGGTCTTGGACAGTAATATTTCACTCCTGTTATAGAGTGTATTTATTGCAAATGTCCACCACACAGGTTTACTTATCCTTGCAGAGGATGATGTAGTCCTTTTAGGTATACCTGACTCCATGCATCTATACAAATGCACACATGTAGTGCTTTGGTGTATTTGTGGATATTAGTCCCAGTTCATATGGGGGGGTTGTTAAGCTGTTTATACCATCATTCAGAAGGCTGTAATCAACTTTGGAGATGTTTGTATGTCTGACCCTAGCTAGATAGGTATTGTGGGAGATGGTGATTGCAAACATAACCACTTTATGGTTGGTTTTTATCATGGAGGATGATACGGTAGGGATGCTGCAGTGGTTACCCATGTTGTCTATTATCAATTCCCAGAGATGTTCACCTCATATGCAGGTAGCAACTAGCAGTTCTGAGATGTTTGCATTGCCAAATTCCATAAATCTCTGAGTGTTTGTGTGCTGGCATGAGTTGTTCTTCTAATCTATGTTTGGGTACTCAAATTCACCCAGGATCAGAGTACAGAGTTGAATCCTGTTGAGTTGAACAGGTCCATATAGGCAGAATGGGCTTCCTGGTCACATGTGGGAGTCGGTAGCTTGCTATGATTTGAATAGGGGTCTTGGCAATGGTTAACAGCACCTGGAGTGTTTCCTGTGTGTCTTACTGTTTGACCAGCCTGGATGTTGTATGTCTTTCATATTTAGTGAAACCCCATGTACCTTGGCTTTGCTGTCCACACCTTGGGGTCTGACTGTATGATAGTATGGGTGATCATGTAAGGCTGAGCTGCTCTCTGCAGCTTTGAAGCATGTGTCTGTTACTGCACAGATGTCAGAATTCTCCAGGGTTAAAACTGTTTGCAATGGGTGCAGATTCATGTTCAGACACTTAGCGTTTAGCAGCATAGCCTTCAATTTATGATTTGTTGACCATTTCATGCTGTTGCTGTTAACGTCACCACTTTTCCTAATAAAGGCACTGTGGTGCTGACAAGAACCATAGCCACAAACCTGAAGGCCAGGTGAGACAGATGGAGGCCATCTCTGGCAAAGCATAATGGTTTGCTGATCATATCATCTCAGGCTGTCAGGTACTGGATCCCCCTGGAATGGTACCAGAAACCAAGCCAATTGTTAAGGTCAATCATTCCCTGATTGTATTGCAGCGCCATTCTGGGTAACAGCAGACTGCTGCTTAAGGCTAGGGACATACCTGCCTGGGAGACTCAGCGGGCTCAATTATGTGTCGCATATATTCCAAGGAGGTATGTCTCTGGTCAGGCATGCCAACATGGACTATGACAGACCCATAACATTAACTGTTGTTGAGAGACAGCAGTGCATATCTGATATGGCAGATTCTGGCACCTGACATACAAGTAACTGTGACCTTCTCTATATACAGCACATCTGTGTGTCTCACAGTGGATTCTAGTATGACTAATATGTTTGATGTATGGTGATGACTTAGTAGCTGTGGGACACAGGTGTGTGGCTATGCATGGTATGTGGTGTGCAGGGCTGTGGATTTCATGTGTGTTTTTACCTCAGCAGTCTCCTTTGTTTTGGGATGTTTATGTTGCAGACCTCCACATATGTGGCTGTGTGCTGTGTAGGTGTGGGAGGTGTGTGAGGTGTACTGATTGTGTTGACAACCTTTTTGGTGCCAGATATGTGGGCTTGAGAGGCAGCGAGCATGGACTATAGGTCCCTAATGTAATTCCATCTGTCACAAATTGTGTTCCTTGGTGGTGTTTGTAGATGGGTATCCAAGTACATGAGGCAGTTGCTGCACTGTGTCAGGATGCCCATATCAACCAGACTGGCAGGGGAAACTGTAAGACATTGTCCAGTGATATTTGTCAGAATCTGAGGGAGGAAGGCCAGAGAGACCAAAGGAGTAGCCCTACAGCCTTGATGCTTAAAAGAAACATAAGAGGCTTACACTACCTCATACAATGTAGACAGGCTATAAATAAGCAGTAATAGGTGCAACAGAAAAGATGCAGTTGAACACCTTAGATGACAAGCAGCAAATAGGAGGAAACAGCAGGTTGAGGAGGGAAATGCACAGTGTATTGCCACTATGTTGCTGATAGCCACATGCATACTGTGGTGAGAGATGGTGGGGTATGATGTGGAAGTTGGTGGAGGATAGTGCTGGAAAATATGGATGTGCAGTGTGTACATAATGGAGAGCAATGTATGTGGTCATGTGACATGTTCCCCTATTCTTGTCTTTCATGAGTGATGTACTGAAGGAGGAACCCACAGTTTTCTGCAAATGAGTATGAAGTCATACCTGACAGCCTCAAACTGCATCATGCCATCCTGCTGTCAAGGAGTTGCCATATGCAGGAACAATGTGCTGCACAGTGCACAGACCTTGTTGCATCAGTAAATCATCAACAGGATACAGGGCAGAAGCTATAAGTAGGTCCAACACCCATCCACTGATGTGATAAATGCTGCATGGCAAAGGTGTGCAGCTGTGGCCAGGGACCATGCAGGCACCAGTGGAGGGCCTGCAACACAACAACCACTCTCAGCCACACAGGAGTTCCTTGCAAACCTGAGTTCATCCACCAGCTCACAAGCATCCATCACCCCATATGTTGTGGAGGTGGGTGGCACAGCTTCCACAGCAGAGGAGCATCCATGTAAGCCTCCTGTGCTCATCATTTTAATACTGCATTGGTCATAGTGGCAGCCTCTGCATACCTGTACATGGATGTCAAGTCAATCTGCATTTGGGGGGGGGATTATAACGCACACATGTGCACACACTCAGAATGTCAGCAATGTGGGTAGTATCACAGTTTGTACTGTACCTGTTAGTATATGCACATATTGTCCTGTACCAGTGCCACATTTGTGTTTGTTGACAATACCTCTCCCCCACAGTTCCATAGGTACATCTGGTGTGGCCAGAGTCCAACATCCTATAACCAGTGAGTGTGACACTGTTTTGTTATGGCTCATCTATACTAGAGGAATGTTAAGGGCTGCCAGTTTACCATGAACACAATTGTTCAGCTTAGCCATAATACAATACTTTTATGTTCAGTTGTGGAGGGGTTCAGTGTAGTGCATTGAATTGGTAATCACAGTTGCAGATTTGCAGGAGCTGTAACATATTTGCATGAATTTTTGTGAAGGTGTATGCAGTCTACTATATAAGGGCAATAGTATGGTGGAGATAGGTGCACTGTTTTTAGGTGAAGGTCCATCACATACACTGACATGTTGCTTATCTCACAGGTGTATAGTACTGACAACATTAACTGGATGTAACTGCACTGCATGTTGTTAAGGGCCTGTCTTGTCTGTGTCTGTTGTGGTCTGCTTGTGTGTTGTGCATGGGATCAGTAATAAGGTGTGGTATGTATAATGTGGTTGTGGCAACTTATCTGTATGTGTGCGTGTCTGTGTGTGTGTGTGTGTGTGCGTGTGTGTGTGTGTGTGTGTGTGTGTGTGTGTGTGTGTGTGTGTGTGTGTGTGTGTGTGTGTATCAGCAGACATAATATTGCATGTATTAATGTAGTAATTTTGTCTTCCTCCTCACAGGTGACCGTCGGGGTTGGAGTGTGTCCCCCTCACAGCTTGATGTCAGTGTCTCATCGGACTCTGAGTATGATGGTGGCCATAGTGAGGCGCAGATGAGGTTGTTGGGAACTGAATCTGCCCCATGGGCTGACATCCTACTTCTTCCCCCAATGTCCCCATGCACAGTCAGTATGCCCACACATATCCAGTCCCCTGCAGCCATAGATACTGGACAGTCACAGGGTAGTGACATCAAAGAGGAGAGTGTGGCAACTATGGCATCTGTGACTGTAGACACTAGCCATAGCCAGAGAGCTGGAGAGGTCCCACACAGGCAGATTGACTGGGATGATCAAAGGAGGACTACTGCCCAGCCACAACCTGTCACAGGTGTCACATCACTAGTCACTTGACGTATGTTTCGGTCATGTTCTGAATGCAACACTAATGGATGCTCACGATCATAGATACATCACTGTCTGGCATCCATGACTCCATCCACAACACTGGTGATGCCATGCATCATTTCACTGATGTAGTGGACAGATGTTGGGGATGAAAGTCAGTACTTAACAGTGCATTGTTTGTGCTGAAACATATGGTGGGAGTAGGGTGTCATGCACATGGATGTAGGTCAGCAGCACCATCAGTTGAGAGTCCATCTGGCTGTGAACAGTCATGTTCCTGTAGTGGCAGTACCACCAGCACTACAGAATGGAAGTTGCTGTCCATAACATGACATGGCAGGCCATGGGCTCATGGTCCTGGGTGGTCCTGTGAGTGAGACAGTCCCAGCAGACACCAGTCACCATCAGCAAGTAGTACCGCATTTGACCCTGTACATGGTGGTGGCAGTGCCACTCCTGGCAGTACCAGTTCCCATGTTCATAGCCAGAGATGGTGAACTGTACATTCTGCCATGTATGGTCCACAGCTGTCCAACATACTCTTATGTAGGGCTAGCACATGGCTTGACTGTGTACATGCACATACACATCACTGTCACATGTAGGTCACCAACAGACACATGCAGATCCTCTCCATGGCCCAGTTGACCAGAACCCCTCCAGACACATACACACACACACACACACACACACACACACACACACACACACACACACACACACACACACACACAATGTCAACTGTGTGGCAAAGTCTAGGCTTTTGGCAACCCCACACCACACCACACCCTGGCATGTGATGATACCTGTGTCGCATCCTTATCATCCATACTATCGATGCAGGGACATGCAAATATGTGTCTGCTGCACAGGGTGACTATAATACATTTAATGAAAGATTGCAGTGCAATAGTGTTATGCCCTGTAAGGTGCTGTCTGCTGGCATGTGCCATGAGTAAACATCAAAGTGTATATACCTTTGTTCTATGTTGCTGCATTGGTGGTTGCATTGCTGACTGACTGTTGTCTCCCACACGTTTTTCTGTTTCTGGTGCAGGGTCTGTGTGTCTATGCTGTGTGGAGCTTCTGCCAATACAGCAGCTCAAGATGGCATGGTGGCAACTCAGAAATGTGACTACACCAAGGTATGGCTGTATATGTGTATGTTTATTTAAGTGCATATGTGTAGAACAGTGTATCAGGGGCAGTGGGGGCAGACAGCGTAATATTGCATGCATACCCCATGCCACAATATGCTACTCTTGATACATGTCACCTGGGGAGTTCAGAAGGATCATAGGTTCATAGAATCGTAGGAGGTTAATAGAGTAATGGCCCTGGGGAATTTGCAAGGTTTGCCATTATTTTATCCCCAGAAAGAAACATCAGTCAACATCTGTTGCCCCTGTCAATGAGGGACACAGTTGGGAACCTTGAGACATAATTGTTTGCCATCCACTTCTCATGGTTAAGCTTGAAAAGGGTCACAGTGGTACTCTGTTTTATGTGTATGGGAAGCGTATTCCTGAGACAGGGCAGCTTCTGGGAGACAAACCTGTCTCACTAGCAGATTTTATTGATGTTGAATATCAGATTCAGGCCTGTCATGCAGTTAATCTGCAAGTGGTTAGACTTACGGATATGGGGCAGCTGTAGTACGGCAAGTTTTAACAGCCCACCTCTGAGCAACCTGTCCAATACTGAGTGGAACAATAATGATTTGAGCCTGCCTGCATGGGACAGGTGTTGGAGGTAATGGATTACCTTTGTGAGGTATGTCTGTGGCCTTTCCAGTTGGTGCAAATGTCTGGAACAGTCCATACCAAATGGGGTGTTGTAGTAAAATATTGGTGTAAGGAGTGAGAAGAATAGAGAGGCAATGACCACCTTTTTTCTGAATACAATTCCTTTACCTATGAGAGGAACCACATACAAGGCTTTTCTAACCACTGCCGCTACATGATGGTTGAATGGGAAAGTGTATCAACCTGAGTTCTCAGGTGTCTTAACACAGGTTGTGTGTTTAGGGGGTTGCCATTGATGTGGTAAACAGTGGGGCCATGTCTTTGCTGACTGGTATGATGATACATTGTTCTCTGTTTAGCTTGAGTCCAGGACCTTGGCACAAGTCCATAGTTGATGTAAGACCCTCTTGCAGTATGTTAGCAACATATGTGGAGTCAATGACATACAGCACCCAACTTACAGTCATCCACATACTTGTTCAGTACCTACAAATGAAGGTGGTGATGGGTAGCATTCATGCCTAGATACATTTGGCTTATTTAGGTGCAGTAACTACTCACAGGGCATCAAAATGCTTACATATTGCACACACATAGACAGGACAGACTGTAACTACTATCTTATCAAATGCCCAATGTGGGACACTTTTTGTAGTAATGTGAGCATTTGCAGGACAAACCATGCCTACAGTGACTGCAATGGACAGAACCTCACTTTTTAAAAATATAACAACTTATTTTTTTAGCATTTGTGTAGATTATACTATTTCTCATAACATTTAGGTGTTTGTGATATAAAATAACTGTTTTATGCAACTACTACATTAATGTAGGAAATGTTTGTTGTCTTACACTCTCAGGACATTTGGAGTGTTTTGTTTTACTTATTTTCACAGGACACATCTGACCAACCATGGACTGTAACTTGCAGGTGGTAACCCTAACACACTTGCACTACAAAAGGATACATTTACACACACACACACACACACACACACACACACACACACACACACACACACACACACACACACACACACACACACACAGATACTGCCCTTGTTGGGAGTAGAACCCCTACCTATCTAGTTATATATACTATATTGCTACATAGATATCGCTTGCTCCACATTACTTATGTGTTTTTGGAGTGTCTGCCACTACTGTTCAGGTGAATGACATCTGCAGGCACTGTAAAGATTGCCAATGGAGGGGTTAACAGAGGCCCTTAAAATTATGTTATCGTTACACACACACAAGCAAGACAGGTATACATGCACACAGAGTTGCCAATTTTAAGAGTAGAACCCCTACCTACCTAAGCATATACACTGTATCATTTCATACTTATTGCATGCGCCGCTGACCTAATGTTTTTGGTAAGTGTCTAAATGTGCTTTTAAGATGAACAACATCAGTAGGGCCAGAAAAGGTTATCAATGGGGGGTTAACAGGCCCTTAAAATTGTGAAAACATCACACACATGCATGGACAGGCGAGATGGTCACACTGCTGCAAGGGGATATACTTCCACACCCACATACACTCACAGAGTTACCAGTTGTGACAGTAGAACCCCTACCTATCTAGTTATGTACACTATAGTATTATGTACTTATTGGATGTGCCATGGAACTACTGTGTCAGAAGTGTGTCTCACTGTGCTTCTAAGGTGGATGACATCAGCAGGCCCTGTACAGTATGCCAATGTGGGGATTAATAGGTAGCATGGGCCTTAAAATGTATTAGCACTCCACACACATAAGCAAGTTAGAAACACTACTGCAAGGGGGCATACTTACATACATGTACTCCCAGAGCTGCTATTGTTGGTATTAAAACCCCTACCTATCTAGATGTATATACTACAGTGCTATGCACTTATCACCTGTGTCACTGAGCTTATGTATTTGTAGAGTGACTCAATGTGCTTCTAAGGTGTATGACATCAGCAGGCCCTGTAAAGTAAGCCAATGTGGGGGTTAACAGGTAGGCACAGCCCTTAAACTATATTAGCATTGCTAACTGCTGCATAGGGATATACTTATGCACATACACACTCACAGAGTTGCCATTGTTGGGATTATAAAGCCTTCCTATCCAATTGTATAGAGTATAGTGCTATGTACATATTGCATGCACCACAGAGCTTATGGGTTTGGAGAGTGTTTGCCACTGCTGTTGGGGTGGATGCCATCAGCAGCTGTTGACAGGGATGCCACTGTTGTGGAGGACACTCGTCACAGGGCCATAAAATGACTGCCAATTGCACAGACATAGGCCTGTTGGGTGTGTGTATGCTGTTGTATGTGGAATACCTACACACACACGGAGACACACACACGCACACACATGCACACACACACACACACACACACACACACACACACACACACACACACACACACACACACACACACACACACACACACACACACACACACACACACACACACACACACACACACACACACACACACACGCCCCTACCTACCTACTAATGCACACTGCAGCTTACCGTACTAGTTGCACACACCACTGATAACAACTGACGTGCAAGTGACTGCAGCACTACAACACTCTATACCTTTTAGTGTCTCTCTCTGTCTCTCTCTCTCTCTCTATATATATATATATATATATATATTACCTATATATGTATGTATATAAAACTCTACAGATACAGATATATCTTATATATGCCACATACTGATAGGGAAGGGTAGTCATGTCTGATGGGGATAGGGAGAGACAATTAGGTATACATAGCTGTCTGTATGCACAGAGATATATTGACATCTCAGTTCTGTAGGCAGATGAGGCTTTAGATGTGGGCTGAAATTAGCTAAGTGTAGGAGCAGGCCCAGTGTGACCATCAGTACTTACAAGGGGACTCCAGTCCAGACCTACCTGTACTCCAGTCCAGGATTTTGTGTACTATAGCCAATTGGCTGCTGCATATGATTACACAGTCCAGCACCTCCCTGATACAATGCCCAAGGGATTCCCTAGCTGTGTGCTGGCAGTAATTTATGACTCATACCTAGGGTGTGTACAGATTGCATTAGACTGAACAGGGTGTTTCATCATATATCGGGTATGTTTTATATAGCAATGTGATTTCTTGGTACATAAGTGGCAGATCATTATAGATTGACATGAGGAACTGCAGACAGACATTTGAGTTACTGACTCCAAACCCAGCAGGGAACTCATGCTACTGCATGACCTGTTCTACTCTGCACTTTCTACATTTGTCTGGCCAGTAGTTCATCCTTCTCCTTATATGTAGTCCTTTATCCCGATCTTGTTCCTGACTTTGTCCACAGTTGCAGCTCTGTGTAGTTGTAGGTATAGTGTGACTGGGGTACAAGATGTAACACCACATGCAGGGTTACAGACTTCACACCTCTGACTGTACCTGTTTTGCAGGATGTCCAGCATTGCACCCCATATGTCTTCTCTGGTCCTCAGACATTTTGTGTTGTATTGGCAATATAATGCTACATAGTGCCCATACCTCTCAACCTCATAGAACAATAAATCTGGAAAAAGCCATATATAACACTGGGACACAGGCTCAAAAATAGGGACAATTAGTTTCAATATTGCTCTTACAAAATTGTTGGTAGAATAACAGGTTTCATATTAGCATGCATTTTCTGAAGGGTATGAAGTCTGCATATCAAATGTCTGTCATTATTTTCTAATGTCAACCTTTATTGATTTGCCACTAGTTTGCCGGAAAAATACAATGTTATGAAAAACAGACCAGAAATATGAGACACAACTGTGGACACTCTGCAAAACTCTGTATGTTTGAGAGGTATGATGGTGCCCACTGACTTGTTGTAAGTTCTGACACAGTTACATGATGGCTTTGACATCCTGCTGCTACTCTGACTTGTTACCACCTGCTGTTCTACTAGCCACTCTGTATGTTACTCAGAGCTGTGTGCTGTCCATATCTGTGGCCCCCTGTCCCTCCATTGTCTCTGGGTTTGTCCAGATGTCTTGCAGTAGCAAATAGTGACATATGGCCAGTCTGTAAAACTCCTACCGTAGGTGTAGCTCAGATGCAAAATAGTAGGCGCAGCCAGTCTTGAACCATGATCACCACCAACCATGGTAATGTAGTTAGTCCACTAAGCCACAACAGTCACAAGACAGTGCAGTTTAATTCCTGAAACTATCAAACACAGACATACATAGCATACTGAACCCTGCTTATTGTAGAAATGGAATATGTCACCTTATTGATTGGGACAGCCCTGGGATTGTGTGGTCTGCTGCTATTACCTTGCAAACATAATGTTACTGCAGTAGTATGGGAACACAGGTGTGTTAGGAGTAGGGGACTCTAGCATTGACAGTCATGCATCTGTTCTATGACCCCGGTGTTTGTCAGTTCCCTCAAGCAGTGCAGTAGGTTTTGCTGTCTGGGCCTACTGCATTTTATGGGGTGACCAGTATTGGACAGAGAGCTCCTGTTGTCCCACATAGATGTCAGTTGTCTGCAGGTTTCCCACTCTATTCCCTAGCATACATGTGGCAGGTCCATACATATGCTACCATAGTCTAGTACCCCACGCATTTCTTGTAAAGAAGAGTGACTTACATTCTGCCTGCAGCAGTTGAGATCACAGTACTTCAGGGCTGACTCTGCCAGATGCACACAGTACACAGACAATACATGGTAAGGTACAGGTTGTGTGGTGGCTGGCATCTTTTTTACTATGTATGTGAGTCAGAATGTGGTGTTAGCCCCTAGGTCCCTAGGATCCATGTGCTCTGCATTGCCTCTTTGTCAAGGCCAGGGAATAATGGGCATGCCTACATCTGTCAGCAGGGACAGGCTCAGGGGGTTCCTCCTCCAAGTCTCCCTGTGGCTGTGGGACCTTGGCACTGGTGTGCGGCTGTGTGCCCCTTCCCTGTAATGTTCCTGCCGCAGCTCTTTCTGATGGATCATGTTGTGTAGCATGGCACATACTGTGAACATGTGTGCACATGTGGCTGGAGAGGACTGCATGTCTCCATCAGATATATCAAGGCAGCGGAACTGTGACTTCAGCAGCCCAAACCCATGCTCTAGTTTGTGTGTGTGCCTCATTATGGCATTCTTTGGTAGGTGTGTGCGCATTTCTGATGGGTATCATCATCCAAGGCTCCAGTGCATAGCCAGCATCCCCCAGTAGATGGCCGTATGGGATGTCCCCCCTGGAAAATGTCTGGTACTGCTGTGATGCATGCCAGATGTGGGAGTCATGATAATCACCAGGGCTGCCAGCACACACATTCAGGATAATGCCTTGGGCATTGCACACAACTTGGCAGTTGATGGAGTGATACTCTTTGCAGTTGATGTAGTCTCTACCCTCCTCATCAGGTGGTGCTTTGATGTGCACATGAGTGCAGTCTATGGCACCCAGTACCTCAGGGTAGTATACTACATGGTGGAAGAGACACATATTGCTGGCCCTGTTCTCAGAGGTACAGGGTAAATATATATGCTCACTGGCATGTATTTGCATGGCATCCAGGAACTGGTGGAGTACCCTAGATGCAGATGCCTGTGACACCCCACATCATGTCACCAGTAGGTCTTTGAAAAGTAGCTGTAGCTAGTATTCTAAGGGCTACACATACCTTTGTTTCCATTGAGATGCATTACCCTCTACTGGCTTTGGGTCTGTGTTGAGGGTGGCAAAGCTCGGTGAGGTCTTGTAGTATATCCCTGTCCACCCTGTAGCTCTCTATCTCCAGCTCACGTAGGCCCTGGAAGGTTACCCTGGGCCTGAACACTCTTCTCCTTCTCAGTCTAGGCCTATTGTCATCATTAGCTCCAGCACTGACCTTAGCCTCTAGCACATACAGCTGTAGCAGAGCAGCAGCAGCCCCTATCATTTTGTCAGTTAAAATTACCAAGTATGTGTGTACTCCGATGGTGCAGAGTATGTGGAAAAAATAAGATTGAAAGGTGTATGCATACTTTATAGTGGTGTGCTGCAAATACAGCCTGCATGATTGGCTGACTTTGACGCATTCCACCTGCCAGGTCTCTCATTGAAGGTTTTGAATGGCCCAGTGTCAGCGGAACAGGGTTTATCAGTCATTGGATTTCCCAGGCTATTTTCTTGCATTTCTTTTTTTTTTAATTTCTTTCACTGCTAAGCACTGGGGAGTGGCGTGCAAACCTGTAGCACTAGTATAAACAGTGCTCAGAAGTTTAGACCCCCCCCCATGCACGGGCATGCTCAGCATAACTTACACCAGCTAAAACACGTGCCCCGCAGCTAAACAAAGCTTAGAATCATTGGACACACCCCCCTCTGCTTAGCTGTGTTTAGCTGAGCACAAACAGGTGCCGCTGAGCTCCAATCCACTTACATGGTGTGACACACCCCCTTTTGATGTCAGCTACCTGATCTACTGACACCAAAACAACTCTGGCCCCACATGGGTATTATCTGGAGACACAGTGGCCCATTTTTGCTATTCAGCAACCCCAGCTCATTTGCATACATATCCTTGCATACAGTAATGGGAGTAATATATTACAATATAGGTTCATAGGTTCATAGGTAGGTACTAGGCTATCGGCCCTGGGGCCTATACAAGCCCAGCCAAAAAGGTACCCTGGCTTTTGCCACCCAAGAAAATTATTTTCCTGTGCCACTGTAGAACAGAGCCACAGAGGTGATCCCCGGGGTGAATTTCCTATTTCCCATCCAATCTTCAAGATTTTTCTTGAAGAGTGCTAATGAGGAGCTTTGTTTGATATAGATAGGTAGTTTATTCCAGAGTATGGGAAATCTCTGGGACAGGAATCTATCCATCTGGCGTGTTCTGTTTATTGTGGTGACAAGGTTTAGGTCTCTAGAGCGTGTAGCTCAGAGGGATTGAGATTTCTTTAAGTAGAGCATGTCCAACAGCTCTGGGTTTGACATAGCTTTGTATGTTAGGCAGAGATCACCTCTGAGTAGGTGATATGCGATGGAGTAAAGCTGGAGTTTTTTGACGGTCTGCATAGGGCATCTGTTTGAGGCCGGTAAACCTCTTTGTGAGGTATTTCTGTGGCCTTTCCAGTTGTCATAGATGTCTTGTGAGGTACATACCAAAAGGGGCATTGTACTCTATAATGGGTCTAATGAGTGATGAGTAGAGGGGAACAATGACCTCTTTTTTTCTGGATGAGAAACCTTTTGTGATGAGGTGTGCCACGTAGAAGGATTTCCTGACTACTGTCGTGATGTGATTATCAAAGGAGAGACTACTGTCCACCTGTGTCCAAGGTCTCTTATCACACTTTCAGTGTTAAGTATACTACCGCCTATGTTGTAGTTCATGGGTACAGAGTTTTAACCAAAGGGGATGACAATGCACTTTTTGGCATTGCGCTTGAGGCCATGGCTTTGACACCAGGCATCTGTCATGGCAAGGCCCTTTTGTAGGATGTCCACATTGTTAGGCATTTTGATTATGGCTCCTAGTTTGCAGTCATCTGTGAACTTCGTTAGCCAAAGACCTTCTGTGTTAGCCTGTACCTCAGAGAAGTAGATACCAAACAGGAGAGGACCCAGGACTGAACCCTGTGGTACTCCACTTGTCACTGGTCTGAAGTCGGATTTGGCGTCTGCTACTTTCACAGTATGGGTTCTGTCAGTGAGCCAGTTGGCAACCCATCTTGTAACATAGGGATTAATACCTAGTTTATTGAGTTTATCTATAATACCAGAGTGGGGGGATGGTGTCAAAAGCCTTGGCAAGATCTAGATAGGCTGTGTGAACCACCTTACCCTAGTCTACTGCTTTGGTGACTGCTTCAAGGAAGTCTATCAGGTTTAGGAGACATGATCTACCTTTTACAAACCCGAACTGGGTGGGATCCAGAGTTTGGAGATTACCAGTGTCTTTGTTTATAAGTTCCATGATGATACGTTCCATGGCCTTGCAGACCAGGCTCGTCAGGCTAATGGGGCGGTAGTTCCCGGGGTCCCTGGTGGCTCCCCCCTTGTGGAGTGGGATAACCATTGCTATGCACCATTCAGCAGACACAAATCCTGAGGTGAGGCTATGATTGAACATGGTACTTAGGTAGGGTGCCAGTTCGTTCTGTAGTTCATGTAGAAAGCAGCCTGGGATGTTGTCTGGTCCCATAGATGCTGTGTTTTTGGCTTTGGAGAGTGTGGTTTTTACCTGTGCAGCCATGATTACAGGAACTTTGCATTCTTTCGGTATAGAGATGGGCTCTTTAGGGGGTGAGAGGGGGGAAAAGTTAGCACTGAACCTATTTGCCAGGATGTTGGCAATCGCAGTTGGTTCTGTATATTTAGTGGCATTGTGCTGTAACTCAGAGCAGATCTGAGTGTTGCCATTGAGATTCTTGACATAGCTATAGAATGCTTTGTGGTTGTCTTTAGAATCAGTGGCAATTTTGTTTTCGTAACTAGCTTTGGAGGATTTTATCAGGGATTGCAGCTTCTTACTGAGGCTGACCAGGGAGCTGCTCCACTCTTGGGATTTTACTCTCTTTTGCAAGAGTTTTTTCCTTCTTTTGTACAGTTTGTTTATGGCAGGGGACCACCAGATTGGCTTCCTTTTTTTGGATGATAGCGTCTTGGTTCTGTTTGGGATAGCACAATCCATGCACTCATATAAGTGCTTATAAAGTGCAATTGTGTTGGATTCAGTATTCTTAACTGTATTGTCCATCTGCATGGGTGTCATGAAGTTCACCACTTCTGTCTTAAGAAACATGAAGTTGGCTTTGGAGAAATTGTTTGCCATGGTTTCCTTAATGGGGGGTGGCGGCAGGATGTGGATATTTAGGGTAATTAGCTTATGGTCGGATCAGACCAATGAGGCATTGATTTCAGGTGTGGAACACCGGACACTCATATTGGTAATGACTAGATCTAGGTATTAGTGTAATGTATTACAATTTCTAGTATCTAGTAATATAACTAGTTACTTTTTCAAAAAAGTAACTAGTAATAGTAATATATTATTTTGTTTAGTAACTCGTAACTTAAATGTAAGTTACTTCTGAGTTACTTTTGGTAAAACCAGAGGTTCTCAACGTGGTGATATAGCTCCCTAAGGTGTAATGAAAAGCTTCCAGGGTCCATATATAGTATGGATAGTAATCAGATGTTAGGAGGTAATAGAGACTTTGAAGTGGCAATTTGGATAAAAATTTACAATATAATGTTGATACAACTCATAGCACGTAGCATTCATAATAGATAATTAGAATTCATCTGGAGAAAATTTTACTTCATTTTTTAGCACTGCAAGGAGGTGAATGCTAATGATGATCAGACTCTGGCCCTGCCCTGGTACTGTGGGACTCTCACCCACTAAAACATTCCCTAACACTGGGACAAGTCTAGCCTGCTAGAGATCATATCCTTATCTTGCCATATAGTAAATGGCATTGGTTCTCCATACCACTGTCAATCAGAATCAAACTCATCATTCATCAGTTGAACACCCAACATTCCAACCAACTGCACCAAGCAGGACTCTTCAGGTGGATCTATGATTAACAAACTATTGTCTTGACAATTTTTTTATGTTCTATCTAAAATTCTTTTCTGGTTTCGATTTTTAGTTGCTGAAAATAGACAAAATGTGATAAGTTTTTATAGGTCTTGCACTGCTGGCTGGTTTGTTTTCATTATTATCTGTGACTCTCTAGCTATAAAGACTAGTCTTCTTCTCCTTTTGGCTATGCCCATTAGGGATCACCACAGTGGCTCATCAGTCTGCAGAACAAGTGGCAGTGGAGTTTTACATTGTTAAGTTGCCAGCACAGTGCTCAACCTTCTTCAGAAGGTACACACATGCACACACTCACACCTAAGGTCAATTTAGAATGTCTAATCCAACTGCAGAATGTTTTCAGAATGTGAGAGGAAGCCAGAGTACCCTGAGGAAACCCATTCAAACATAGGGAGTATAGATCATAGTGTTTGTGTTGTACCTTTAAAGCCACTGTAGTTCATGGGTGCGTGCATAAAAGTACTGAGCACATGCAAGCAGGGTGCCATTTTGTGTAAGCAGCTGGAGTGAAAGCATGTATGTGTGTAGCAGTCAGTCAGTTAGCTAGTTCGTTTAAGTTTTATGTTCCAGTCATCCATCCTGATGTGTTTGTGTGTAATAAGTATCTTAAATGAACACACAAGCCTCATCATCTTATTTGAATACACAAGATGAGTGACATGGTGTCAGAATGGGATCCAAAGTCAAATCTTCTTAAAACTATGAGGCACATAGTCAGAAATGGAGGAATATACAAGAGTAGCTCAAACGGCTTGCAAACGACTCATAAACAGGTCAGAAAATATTTCCAGGTACTTAAATTAATTTAATGATTTTTCTCTAAATGGATATAAAGTGAAGCATTCTAAATCAATTACTGAATAAACAAAATGTTCAAAATTGCAACATATTGAAAAAAAAGTCTTGAAATAATTACAAAAACATTTGAAACAATATCTGAATTATATAAAATGTTCAAAAAAGAAAATAATGACTATATTTTTTCACAATGTACTACTTTTTCACATTAACTAAAGCTTTTCAAAGTATCTAGAGTGTGCAAAGTGTTGGCAGTATGTGTAGTATTACAGTACAGTCTTTTTAAAGAGTACAGCTATTTCAAAGAGTCTGTTGTGTAGTTGAATATAATTACAAGTACCTGGCATGTGTTTGACTCTTATGTGGCATGGCAAAGGGATTTCACAGAGTTGGTCTGCTTGCGTTTGATAATAATATTGCTGAAAATTGGAAAGTGTTTGAGCAAGAATATGATATTTTCAAACAGGTTTCTTTTTCTGATAAAGACACATGTACAAAAGCATTTGTTCTGCTCAATTTAGCTGGTTCATTAGCCATTGAGAGAGAACATTAATTTGTGTATGCACCTGGTATTTATGCAGAGGAGGGGGAAGACCGTCATATTGTGGTACAGGCTGAAACGTAGGAAGGCCGTAAGTGTTTAAAACGTAATTTTAGAGAAATGTGCAACCCTCAAACAAAATATATGCAACAATGTATTTCACTGTGTCTTAATGTCCCGAAATGGATTTTAAATGTATATTTTTTATTCGTATGGGGTAGTCACTTTCTGTTGCTTCTATTGTATTATTTCATGAAAAGGGAGGTGTGTCATGGCACTTTTTTAATGAAGGGAATGTACCAGTGAGAGTGTTTCTTGTATCATGGTACTGTTTTTAAAATTAAGGAAATGATGTATTTGTTATCAGAGGAAGTTTGGCATAGTTCAAACGAAAGCGCTTATCATATATTTTTTATCAGTACATTTCAATCTGCTTTGAAGTACATTAAATTGTTTGTTCTGCCTGCCCAGATCCTCGTTTTTTTGGCTTTATTGGGTTTGTGTGGCTCTTATTGTCTGGTTGAACCCTCAAATAAATATTACAACAGAAAGGCACATATTTTACACAAGAGATCAAAAGTCTGGTGAAACTTTTGCAGCATATTTAACTGACTTGAGAAACAGCCAAAAACATGCAGATTTGGTGATCTGAGAGATGAGATAATTTAAGACAGGCTTGTGTGTGTTGTGTTAATAATGATGCAGTGAGAAAGATTTTGCTTTGAGATGGTGATTTAACTTTAAGCAAAACCATAAAGATTTGTCAGATAAATGAGCTTAGGGAAAAGCACACAAATATGCTTGCAAATGAGAAGAGCATGCTTGCAGCTTCTTCCAGCGTGAATGTTGATAGTATGCAGTATGAGATTAAGAGCTATAGGCCAAAGGGTGCGGCTCCCACAATGAATCCCAGGGCAGCTTTAATAAAACCCAGGTCACACACAGCAAAACTGAGGTGTGATTAAGCAAAACTTATGGTAAACTTCATAGTCAACTGCTGTAATTGTGGAATCAGTCACGAACCTAAACAAGAAATGTGCTTAGCTTTTGGTTAGCAATGCCACAGATATAAAAAGTGGAATAATTTCAGAAAACTTTGCAAATCTAAAGAGGCACATTCTTTTATTAAGAGAGAATTATCCAAAAAACAAGTTGATCAAGTAGAAAGCTGCAACCTTACTTTTTATGTTGATGGGGTCTCTGTGCTTGAGGAAAAGGTTAATGCAGTAGATTTGTTGGCAAAGAGAGAATTATTTTGTACTGTACTGATTAACGGGACACCTGTAGAGCTCATAGTGGTTACTGATTCAAAGTGCAATATTATGTCAGCAGAAATGTTTGCTAAGGTAAAAGCTGGTGAAAAACTTGATTTGGCAAAGTGTGCAAAGCTTGTTGTGTATGGTGGTGAAGAGATTCAAACCAAAGGCTCAGTAGTGCTTTCATGCTATTTTGCTTGGAACAGCCATGACTTGCAGTTTACATAGTCAAAAGACACGTGCAGTCATTGTTAGGCCTCAAAGATAATTTGAAAATGGAACTGATTTCAGTTAATAAGGAAGTTCGCCATGTAGGCATCAACAGCAACAAAGGTTTCACACAGAATATTTTTTCTGAATATGTTGATATTTTCAGAGATGGGCTTGGAAAACTCCTAGTTGTGTACTCCATAAAGTTATACCACTAGGTAAGTCCAGTTGTCAGACCATGATGGAAGGTCCCAGTAGCAATGCAGGGCAAAGTAAAAGCAGAGCTAGACAGAATGGCACATTTAGGAGTAATTTTTGCATGTCTTTGTAATGGGGAGGAAACAGGAGCAGCCAGAGGAAACCCACATGAACTCAGGGAAGACATGCAGACCCCACAGAGAAGGTACTCCAGCCAATAATCAAACCAGAGAACTTCTTGCTGTGAGTTGGTAATGCTACCACTGCACTACTGCGCCATCCAACAGACAGATGAAATTTAAATATGAATTGATCCAAGAGATTTGAACAAACCACTGAAACAACCTCATCATCCAATGTGTACAGCTGAAGAAGTTGCTGCTCTCATGCCAAATGCCACTGTTGTTTCTGTCTCAGATGCAAAAATTCATTTTGGCAGGTTTTACTTGATCAAAAATCTCCCTTGCTGACCACTTTCAGTACACCATTTCAGAGGTACAGATTTTTGAGAATGTCATTTGGGATAAATTCTGCAAGTAAAGTCTTCCAACGTATGACAGAGCAAGTTTTTTCTGGTTATCCGTGTATTGTTATAGTAGATGATGTTCTTGTAGGAGGCATCGTTGAAGTTGAATATGATAGAAACCTTAGAAAAGTTCTAGATCATGCTCTTGAATCTTAAACTGAATCCTCAGAAATGTAAATTCAGGCTAAAAGAAGTTACTTATGTGGGTCATTTGTTTACCAGTTCAGACTTACCACCAGATCCGTCCAAGCAAGTTGCAATTCTTGAGATGCCAGCTCCATGCCGCATCTTTACAACATTTTCTTAGCATGATCAACTATTTAGGCAAGTTCATTCCTGATTTAAGTGAGCTTTCAGTACTGCTACAAGACCTGACATGCAAAAATGTAATTTGGTCCTGATTGAAACAACACCAAACAGCATTTGATGTCCTGAAACAGAAAGTTGCCAGTCCACCCATTTTGAGATATTATGATGTTTGCCAACCTGTAAATCTTTCCTGTGATGCTTTGAAATATGGCCTTGGTGCAGTAATTCTTCAAGAGGGCACACCAGTAGTTAATGCATCTAGAACTCTAACTCAAACTGAGATACAGTATGTGCAAATTTAAAAAAGAGCTTCTGGCAAAGTGTTTGCATGTTCACAGTTCAGTGATTATGTTTATGGCTAACCTATCCAGATTGAAACTGATCACCAACCTCTGGTTACTATTTTGAGAAAACCAATGCACACAACCCCAGCTAGATTGCAACGCCTGATGTTAAAACTACAAAAGTACAATTTCAGTATGGTTTACACAAATGGCAAACTTCTTTATCTTGCTGATACTTTATCCAGATCATCCAGACAACCTACTGACTAGCATGACAATGAGAAAGCTGATTTTGAAGTTATAGAAGTGAGGAATTTTTCTTCCACACATCTTGATGAGCCTAGAAATCACACAGCTTCCGATCCATTTCTCCAGAAGCTGAACCATTTTCTCAGTCACTGAAGGCCAGCAAAACAATCTTGTTTGTCACTAGATGTGCAGCAGTATTTTAGTTATTGAGACAAGATTTTGATGGAAGATGGTATCATCATGAAAGGTCCAAAAGTGGTAATTCCAAAATCCTTGCAACAAGAGTATATTAAAATCTTGCATCAAGGTCACCCGGAAAATGATTCTGCCAAAAGAAGGGTGAGAGGACTAGTATTTTGGCCTTCTGTGTCAAAAGATATGGAGAAGGAAATCTCAGTTTCTTCAATTTGTAATAGTACTAAACTATACCAACAAAAAGAACCATTTCAGCTGAACCAGATGATTGACCTACCTTGGTCAACAGTATCCCAGATACTTTCGAATGGAATGGTCAACATTATTTGGTATTAGTAGTCTCTTATTCAAATTAGTTTGAGATTGACCTACTTCCTAACCTAACTTCCAGTACTGTCTCTACGAAACTGAAGAGAGATTTTTCTGTCCACACAGTCATTTCTGACAATGGTGCACATTTTAAAAGTCAGCAGTTCAAAAGATTTGCTGAGACATGGGACATTATTCATGTTACTAGTAGTCCTGAGTATCCAGAATCTAATGGCTTGGCTGAACGTGCAGTTCAAAGTGCGAAACAGTTGCTGGAGAAATCCAAAAGTGACAAAACCAATATTTTTCTCAATTTGCTTAATCTCAGAAACATTCCTCAAAACAATTTACTTGGTTTACCTGCTCAGAGTTTGATCTCAAGACAAACCAGAACTACACTACCAATCAGTAAGAATTTGTAGATTCCAAGTGATAAAAACAACAAAGCAGTAAAAGCCCAACTCATGAAAAAATGTTTGTCACAGAAATTCCATTATGACAAAACCAGCAAATCTCTCAAACCATTAAAAGTAGAAGAGATAGTGAGGCTGCAGAAAGCAAAAGGTTTTGATTGAGTAGGACTTGTGAAATATCTATGCGTGGAACCAAGATCGTGCTTCATTGAGTCACAAGGAATGGAATTTAGGTGGAATCAGAAACATTTGTTGCCGGTTTCTGAGTCAGTATTAAAACATCTTGTCTGCAATTGAGACTCTAATTCTGAGTATGCTATCGAATATTCCTGTTCCAGAGAACAATTTATCTCCTGTTCCTCTTCCTGAAAAGGCCCTGAAGTTCCTGAGGAACAGCATTTTCCAGTAACTGTCCCTGTTGCTATACCCAGTACTGATTATTATAAAACAAGGTCAGGTCATATCTCAAGACCTAATTCTAGATACACAGCAACCTGGATATGATTGTTATTGTTTATATAATTTTCATGTGCATCTGATTGTTATTTTCATTTGATTGACAAAATTATCAATGAGAGAAGTGTGTTTATTGTAACTTTAAGTCACTGTAGTTCATGGACACATGCATATAATACTGACCACATGCAAGCAGAGTGCCATTTTGTGTAAGCATATATGTGTGCATCAATCAGTCAGTTAGCTAGTTTAAGTTTTATGTTTCAATCATCCATCCTGATGTGTTTATGTGTAATAAACATCTTCAGCAAACACCCAAACCTCATCAACTTATTTTAATACACAAGACATACAGAGTCTGCACAGAAGGCACCCCAGCCGAAAATCAATCCAGACACAGTCTTACTGTGAGTTGACAACACTAACCACTGCACCACTGTGCCACCCAGCTATAAAGAGTAATCTGCTGGAGTTTTTCAACTGTGAAATGCTATTCATCATCATTGTAACGTTGTGTATATAACTTTAATAATACACCTATATGCACATGCTTACTTGTGTAAATCTCAATATTATAATTGATAAACTACACTTATGTAAGTGATGTGTTACTTTACTTAGTAACTAGTAATAGTAATATATTAATTTTTTACAAAAGTAATAAGTAATAGTAATATATTACTTTTACTGAAAAGTAACTAGCAATAGTAACTTATTACTTTTATAAGTAACTAACACAACACTGCTTGCATATTCCCTGGATACTTCACAACTCTGGGGCCTGCCTCCTTAGCAACCACTGACACCTGACATTGTACACTATGAATGTAGGGCACTATAATGCATTATTTTTGCAAATGTATTATTTTAATTTTTTCAACATTTTAATTTTTTATTGCATAATGGCATGTTTGCGTGTTGCTGCGCGCCTAGCAAATGTAATATGTGTATTAAAAAAAAATAAATATTTTATAATAATTTGCATTGCATTTTGGACTCACTGGGCATAGTTTTGTCCATTTGCATCCATACATTGCAATATCCAACCTTTATTTGGCGGCTTTTGCAGCCCCTGTTTCATTTTTTTTCATTTCTGTACATCGTTACTTTCCGCATACATTTCTGACACCGACATGTGTCCTACACATATACCATGCAGCTTATTGGATTGCAAATCACCCTCACTTGCATGGATTTCACCTGCTTATGAGGTGATTTGCATTCCATGGACACTTACGTGTCCACATGCTCATGCACGCCCCTTTGGTCTGTTTCCATGATCGCTCATCTACCGGTTTCCATGCTGGGGCCATGCCGCTATGACTACATGGAAAATCACTCCATATAGGCTTTATTGAATGCCTCCCATTCTTTAATTAAAAGCTATTCTGTATATTAAATATCTTACTTTTGATTTAATATAAATGTCTTAGTGCATCTTAAATTCCATTTTCAAACTTTTTTTTCGAATAACTTAAGCTAAAACACAACAAATCTAAATAAATAAACCAGTAAATAAATGCATCCATTCTTACATAAAAACATACATAAATACATAAATAAATAAAACCATATCAAAGCAATGCCCATGGCTATCAGTTATACTAACCAAAATGGCATGATTATAAATGAAATTTCTTGTTCACAGCTGTTCGTACAGCTAGTTTAGTTTGTTATTTTATTTTCTGTCATGGAAACTGATCCTAAGCAGAAGCACTGCCCTGTGAGGAAGCCTAAAGTATGAGCCGCATCTTGACTATATAATTATACGATCATGTCTCATTGCATTAGTATGTGAAAACAATGGCTGCCTGAAAAAGGGTAATGGAAACAGTTGTTCTTTTAGCATAGTTCTTGAGAGAATTTTCCACTTTACCTCATCTTTCTTCTGCACTACTAACATATGCCCTCAGAATGCTGAACTGACCCTAGGGATGCATGGTATAAGGCAAGGGAAAACTTGTAGTTTGCAGCTTTATTCCCTGGAAAGAGATGAGATCATACCATGATCTACCATGTCTAATAATCCTAATAAATCTTATTCCCATACATTGAATCAATGTCATGTTTTACAAATTATGTAATTGTTTCTTACAATTAAAAATAACAATTTGACAGTAATGACAACTGTAAACATTCCAAAATAAATTCAGAGTTCCTATATCCACAGGGATCTAAAAGTAATCTGGTAAGACAGACCCTAATAGGATGTAGTAGTTATGGAATGTATCAGAGGCTTAGTAAAAGTCATTATTCACTACGAACCAGTAGTCTAGTCCCACAGCAAACTCAAAATAATACATAAATAACAATAATAAAAACATAAAACCACTAAAAAGCAGAATTCAGACTGCTTTTATAATGTGCCACTTCAAATCACAGAAGATGAATATTTTGCTCCTCATGATACTCAGTGAGTGCTAGGATAGGAAAAAGATCTGTGACTTACTTTAGAGCAGGGAAGTTATAGTATTGCTACCTTTAGTAAAAGCATATTCGAACACACTATACAAGTGATTAGCAGCTAACCATGCAAACATCTATTAATTCACATTGAAAAAAAGATGAAATTGTCACACTGTAAATGATTTATTGGTAATAAAAATGTACTGACTTTAAAAATGATAAACAATTTGCTTTCCAGGTATTGAGAGAAAACAATGTAATACAGAGCAGTGTTTCTATGAATGCTGTTTGTTTATCTATTTTTGGACTGTGAAGTTCCACAGTTTACACTCAGAAATATGTAATTATTATTATTATAAATTAGTCTAGAAATATTGGGGAAAAAAGTTGAGAGAAAATGCTTACTTAATGAATTGACACCTCATGCAGGTTTTATGATCCTGGATCAAACGTTTGGCCAGGGATGCTTGTCTGGTACAAGAAATAATTAAATAAATAAATAAATAATTAACATATTAATTAAATAATTATGCAGTGCTTTAAGTTAGGTAGCCCTTTTCATGATACGAACATAGTAATACATGTTCAGAAGATTGTATAGCTTTTACATATGTTTGTATATGTTTGAATGTGTGTGCATGTGTATGTTTGCCATTTAAAACAAATTATGCTTGGCTGTTTGCTTGTAGCTGCCTAGTATTACCTACAAAAAGTGAACTACTGACTGTTACAGAATGGACCTCCATATTTACAGTTTGCACTAAAGTTTAGTTTAGACTGCTGCACCTCTACACAGCTATACATTTAACAGTGTATTTTGATATAAACTAATTCATCCTTCAAGGTTTAGGTTTACATTGCTGAGGTAATATTAAATATAGTCTTATTTATTTCTTATATAACTTAATACAGTAATTTTGCCATTACCTGGAGAAATTGTCATTTTGTAAGTTAGATCTAAAAATTTCAGAAATTGCGCAAGGTACAACCACAGTTTGCAAAACCGAACATACTCTCATAAATTTGGCAGTGTTAAATGCTAAACTCCCTCAAAGAAAAAAGGCATACTTATCAGTAGGAATATCCTGATGCTTTAAGACTCTACTATAGCTGTAGTTTCATATCAAAGAGGGCATTGCTTTAGGAGTTGTGAACATTTACTTTTCAAAATCAAATCAAATACTGACAAACTAACAGTTCATGAGATTGGGCACAGAAAATATGATGTAGAATAATCTAGAAAAATTGAAAAGCCATAGTAAGGAGAAAGTGTGTGGCATGAAGTCTGAATAGTCACTGTACAATTCATTCCCAAAAGTAGCTTTGCTGATTCTGTCTGAACTCTTGCTTTGAGACCAAAATATGCAATGCCAATTCATAAAATGGGGACTCGGCTGGGATTCAAAGATAAGTGTTGCCTTTAGATTAATACAGCCAATTGCTAAGTGGAAATGTAATAGAGTGGACAAAGCACTAACATCCTGAGGAAACAAATAAATAGCAAAAATAAGCCACTTTATTATGGGAAAAAATAGAACTGGCAAGACCAGTCATTTACAGAAAACCATATGAGCAGTGTGCTGGATATTACTGCCACCACATGCTAGCTTGATGGAGTTCATGCATGCTCAGTCACATGAGGAAGCACTGCATAATAATACAAAGTGGTTATCCAGGTAGTGCAATGAGGAACAGCACAGCAAAGTGACAACCAGCCCATCACATAACAAAGGAAGAAATCTGAAAGGGGAGAATAGCAAACAGAGGAAAATGATAGTATGCATCATATGGGACAAGTGGGGGGAGATTATATTTATGTATTTATTTTGTATGCGAGAGTTCCATTTGCAATATAAAGAGAAGAAGGGTAGGCAGGGAAGGTAGTGAGGACTAGTTATGGAATTGACACAGGGGAAAGGAACATCAAAGTGACAGAAAAAAAAAAAAAAAACAAGCATAAAACACAGAGACAGACCAACAGCCAATACATTCTGAAATGGTTGGTATAGCATAGAATAGATGCAGAGGGTAGAGAGCTGGCAAAGGGAGTGTTGGGCAATGAACAGCCTATAGGGAAGAGACATAATTTAGGGGATATCTACATGGGGATATGGTAGGGTCGCTGGATAGATACTTGGTTGACCCAGGGAACAAAACATACATGACTCAGTCATCTTTATGGCAAATGTTGTGAGCAGTCTATTCCTCTGATGGCCCAGTGGTAGGGGTCTTTGATTCAATAAGCCATGCCAAAAGGCATTTGACAGCACAGAGGCTGGCATCAAGTTGCCACCACACCTTTGTAAATATTAGCCTTCACAATTGACAGTGAGAGACTATAGGAGACCCTTCCAGGCCACTTTCTGAAGAGAAACCTCTACTGTCCACTACAAAATAACAATGCAAGTTACAGGTTCCCTTAAGCAGGTTAAACTCTATTGCCTTGCTGAGAGGCAGAGCTAATAGGTTCATAGATTAGTACTAGTCTAACTGCCTTTGTGGACCATTTTAAGCCTAACCAATTACCCCACAGAAGAATCAAACCCTGCACCTTTGGTTTATAAGGCAAATGCCTTAACCATTATGCCAACCTTCCACTACTGCTGATCTAGAATCAGAGATATTGGCAAGTGTAGTCCTATGTGATCCCTGCTCATCCAGTACCTCTAATGGACCTGCAGATCAGTGAGTAAAATAAAACACATTAGTAGACATATGCAGTACCTATACAAGTATAGTTATATAGTGGACTGGTGCACATGGTATACATATTCCTCTATAGAAATATAGATCTGAAGTAGGGAGTTCATTTGTCAGCAACCTGTGGGTCTTGGATCCGATATCGGATCCGAGCCGGCAACTTGTTTCAAGCTAATGGATCCGAGCTCCTAGCTCCTCCCCTCACCCATAATCCCCTGCTAACCCTCCATGACCTCAGATCTAGTTTGCCACGCTTGTGGATAGCTGGATTCCTGTGAGCTTGACTAGTAATTGTCAGTTAAGTGTGATTTTTCTTTCAACTTTCTTCTTTTTTCACAAAAATATAAAGTGTGTAAGTGTTAGGTTCCCTGTAGAGTAAAAATATTTTTCTTTTAAGTAGTTTTTTTCCCTCCCTTCGCTGGTCGTTAGAGAGTGTGTGTGTGTGTTGTGTTTTGGGGCCTGTGTGTGTGTGTGTATCACTACTTTTTCTTTTAAGTATGGCTGAGGCTCCAAAAGCCATTTTTTCTAAATGTACCGAGTGTGGCTATAAGCTCTCCCTGGCTGATGGCCACACTCAGTGCGTTCGGTGCCTTGGGGTTGAACACCTCACCTCAGGCTGTACCATTTGTGCAGCGTTCAACCCCAGGGCACTGAAAGAGCGGAGGTCAAAGCTGGTCTTGGCGGGACTTTTACCCCCGGACTCAGCTCCAGCCTCTGCTGCTCCCTTGGCTCCACCACAGGCTGTGGTTGCTGCCATTCCTGCCCCCCTTCCTCCGGCCGGGACTCAAACTCCCGCTAAAGCGCCAGAGGACAGGGAGGCCAGGATGGAGAAATGGAGGGAGAAGCACCACAAGCGGCGGGCCAAGACCTCTGCTTCGGCCCCGCCAGCTAAGCGGGCTTCTCCCTCCACTGCTTCTAGGTCTCCTCCTCCTCAGCTCCGATCCCCTTGTTTCTCCCCAAGGCCCGAGGAGGAGGAGGCACGATCTCCATCGAGGTCATCGAGGCAGCATTCCAGGCCTGCCTCGGTGACCTCTTCGAGATCGACTTTCACTATGTCCGACGCAGACTTGGACCGGATGATGCGAAGGTTCATCCAGGCCCAGCTGCAGATGGGAGTGCTCTTGCCCCCCCCCCTTCGGGTGGGAGCTCGACACCTTTTTTCCATCCTATTGCTCCTTCTCTGACCCGCTATCTGGGTTCGGAGCGTTCGGAGCCGAGCAGCGTTGGAGCCGGGGGTGGGTCGGCACCAACAGTACTTGGTACTTCAGATCCGACCCTGCCCTCAAGCCTGTCGGATCTGACCTCTCGGAGCCATGGCCCGAGCTTTGGATCCGAGGGATTCAGTGTGCCTTCGGCTCCGTCCAGGTCGGAGCGCACTGGTCCTTCGGATCCGATGGTCTCGGCACCGGTTCCGATCCTTTCATTGGATCCGAGTGGGAGCCAACTCTCGGAGCTCAGAGAGAGTGGTTCCCCCTCGGCTTTCGATGTTGTGGAGAGGGCTCAGTTGAGAGCATCTGGACCCCTGGCCCTTGTCTCGGCTCCTCCCTGCACTCCCTCTCTGCTGGGTCAGGCTTCCATCACCCGGCCAAAGGGACAGCCTGCTTCAATGTCCCAGATAGTTCCATTGGAACAGGATGTTGCTGGCGAGGCCTCCTTGGACAGCCCCCCCAAGGAAGTGCCCCGCAAGCATAAGTGCAAGAGGAGGCACGTGGACTACCCTGAGTCCTTAACTGAGGACATGGACTTGGAGGAAGGGGAAGGCTCCCCAAGATCACCCCCTGAGGATGTCTCCTTTGGAGACATCATGGAGATGCTGAGGATCAGAGGCGGGTGGTCTGCCCCCAATCTTCCTCCGATGAGTCCATGTTTCTGGAGGCATTTGAAGCAGTCCCGTCTACCTCTTGGGTGTCCCCCCCGGCCGACCCCTTGGTGGACCTTATTACCACCAGGGCGTGGAAGGATACGGACACTGTGGAGCCAATACCAAAATACCCGGACAGAATACTAAATCCCCCCTCAGACCAGTCGCACTGGAGCAAGGGCCCCCCCCCGTAGATGCCATGTTGACGGCTGCAGCCACGAAGAGGGAACTAGCTCAGGAGAGCCCCTCAGTCCATCCACCGAGCAAGGAGTCCTGCTCGATGGACCACTTAGGGAAGCGAGTTTTTAGTTCAGCGACCATCTCGGTAAGGTCTCTGAACTATATGGCACATGTCATCAGGATGCAGCGGGATCTTATCAAAGAATACACTGCCTCCCCCCCCCCGAGTCCATGTCGGTGGAGGACAAACAATTGTACTCCACCCGAATGGCCACTCTGAGATCAATTTCAAATACCTCTATGCGGCTATTGTCCCACGCCACCGAGGGAGCCGCTAGGGCTAGCGGAGCAGGCCTAGTCATGAGACGTCAGGCCTGGCTCAGTCATTGTGACTTTGCGGAGCCTTTTAAAGTGTCTTTTGTGAACGCCCCTTTCAATGGTTCTGCCCTGTTTGGCAAAACGGTTCGTGAGACACTTGTCCAGAGTGAGAAAGACGGGAAGACGTTGTCTGTGGTCGGAGTCTGCTTCTCTGCTCCCCAGCGGTCCTTTTCGAAGAACCAAAAGGGTCAGAAGAAGACGTGGTTCCAGAAATCGCAACATTCCCAACCCGTTCCGGACAACCAGTCCTTCCATGGCAGAGGAGGACAGGGAGGACGCCACCCCAGGGGCAGAGGGGCTCCGAGAAACTTTGGGTCCAGAGAACCTTTCTCTGAATGGCCCACACAGCATCCCTGAAGGGTTGCCCAGCTGCTCCACTCTGGAGGCAGTCGGGGGGTGCTTCTCAGAGCACCTAGCGGCATGGGAGTCCATCACGACAGACCGATGGGTGCTTCAAATTATATCCAGAGGGTACAAAATACCATTACTCCATGTCCCCAAATTAAAGAAAGTCCCCGATGTACTACCCGATCAGAGGGAGGCCGCAGCTGCAAAAATTCAGCAGCTGCTAAGAAAAAGAGCCATCCAGCCCGTCCCCCAAGACCAGCTCAGATTAGGGTTTTACTCCAGGTTCTATTTGGTGCCAAAAAAGACGGGGGACTTGAGACCGATTCTAGACCTTTCCCGCTTGAACCTGTCGGTAACCAAGGAAAAATTCCAAATGGTCTCTCTTCAATCTATTCTCCCCCTTCTAAGGGAGAATGATTGGATGTGCTCTATAGACCTCAAGGATGCGTACTACCACATTCTAATGGACAGATGATCCAGGAGGTTCCTCCACTTCCGGGTGGGAGCCAGTCACTACCAGTTCAGGGTCCTTCCCTTTGGCCTCACCACAGCCCCCAGGGTTTTCACCAAGGTATTAGCAGTGATTGCGGCCCACCTGAGACACCAGGGAATACAGGTCTTTCCGTACCTGGATGACTGGCTCCTGACCGCCCTAACAAGGCATCTACTTTGCTCAGCCAGAGATTTCTTTCTCCGCCTAGCCCCACAGTTAAGCATCACCATCAATGCCGACAAATCCCTTCTGGCCCCGACACAAGTCATAGAATTCATAGGAGCCAGAATAGACACCAGAGAGCTACGAGCCTTTCTAACGTCCGAGAGACTTTGGAATTTGCAACTCCATGTGCGGGCTATCCTCCAATAAGAGACCCCCACCAGCGGAATTTGTCCTGAGGGCACTGGGCTCCATGGCAGAAGCGATTACGCTCCTTCCATGTGCCCATCTGAACATGCGGGTACTGCAATGGACCCTTCTAGTGCAATAGTCCTTTCTGTCCCTTCCTCTTCACCACCCCATTGCTATCAGCAAGGCTTGCAGGAGGGCTCTATTATGGTGGCTCCATGCTTCGGACCTCCATACGGGCCGTCCCTTCTGCACCTCTCGCCCTCTCGCCAAGGTGACCATGGATGCCTCCCACCTCAGGTGGGGGGGGCATTATTCAGGCAGGACGGTCCAAGGCACGTGGAACGATACAGAGACCTCCCTGCATATCAACGTTCTGGAGATGAGAGCGGTGCTGTACGCGTTGCAAGCACTTCAGAATCTCCTCCCCATAGGAACGATTGCAATTCAGTCAGACAACATGTCGGTTGTCTGGTACATCAACAAACAAGGGGAAACCAGATCTTAACCTCTATGCCGCGAAGCCCTGAGAGTTTGGGAATGGGCGATCTCCACCAACCACTTTCTGATTGCAACCCACATTCCGGGGTGGACCAACATCCTAGCGGACAAACTCAGTCGCACCCTTCTTACCCCGTATGAGTGGTCTCTCAATCCACTAGTAGCGAAGCAGATATTTGCAATATGGGGGCAACCCTGCTGTGATCTTTTTGCGTCTCCCTCAAACACCAAATGCGGCAATTTCTTCGCTCTGATTCCCCCTCCGGGGGAAACTCCAAGAGATGCTCTGGTGCATGCTTGGCCACCCGGTCTACTTTATGCCTATCCTCCTCTACCCCTGATGCTGCAACTCTTACAGAAAGCCTCACGGTTGGGGAGCAGGATGATCCTCATTGCCCCATTCTGGCCTCGGAAAATTTGGTTCCCTTACCTGTGGTCTCACCTAGTAAATCCTCCTTGGATTCTGGATCCCTGTCCGGATCTAATCTCCCATCCATCAGACTTACCGACCCCAAACCTGGACAATCTGAAACTGACAGCTTGGTTGCTCCAGTTCCACTCCTAGTTAGGACTCCCGGTATCTCTTCACCAGTCAAAGCCATCCTTGTGGCAGCGCATAAGCCCTCCACCAGGAAAGTGTACCACAGTAAATGGAAACGTTTCTCCATCTGGGTGGAGCATCATGATCTAGATCCCTTTACGGCTCCTCTTCCGTCCATATTAGACTTTCTAACTGAACTTTTTCAGGAAGGCGCTAGTTGCTCAACCATCAAAGTGCAATTGGCAGCCATCTCACATTACCATGTGGGACATGATACAGGGCCTTTGATGTCGGCCAAGTTGTGTAAAACCTTTCTCAAGGGCACCTTCTTGCTTAGACCCCCTATAAAAGAAGCCGTGCCACCGTGGGATCTTTCACTAGTTCTTCAAGCCTTGACTGCTCCACCTTTTGAACCCGCTGCTTCAGTAGATCTCAAATTCTTGTCCTGGAAAACAGCATTCCTTGTAGCCATCACTTCTGCAAAAAGAGTTTCGGAGCTTCAAGCTTTTTCTGTGAAGCCTCCTTATTTGATCTTCCACCCAGACAGAGTGTACCTCAGGATCAATCCCTCTTTTCTTCCCAAAATAGCATCAGAAACCAATATAAATCAATCCATAAATTTACCGGTTTTCTTCCCTAACTATCAGAATAAAGGAGAGTACAAGCTGCACTCATTAGATGTTCATAGGCAGCTACGCTTTTATACTCATAGAACAGCTGGTCATAGACAATCCGACCAGCTGTTCATTTTCTTTTCCAAATTTAATTTGGGGAAAGCAATATCAAAAGTATCTCTATCACACTGGATTTCTCAGTGTATCCTATTAGCGTACCAAGCCTCTGGGAGACCCGCACCTGAAGGAGTTTGCACACATTCCACTTGTTCCATCTCTACTTCTGCGGCCTTCAAGTCTAGAGTCCCATTGGAAGATATTTGTTTGGCAGCCACTTGGGCTTCATTTCATACCTTTATTAACCACTACCAACTGGACGTGATTTCTAGAGGGAGAGCATTCTTTGGCTCTGCGGTGCTTCACAATATCCTTCCATGATGGCCACCCAAGGTTCAGGTAGCTGGGGACTCTGTTCCACAAGTTGCTGACAAATGAACTCCCTACTTCAATTTAAGAAGTTATGTACTCACCATAACGTTCCATCTGAGTAGGTAGCTTCATTTGTCTGCAACCATCCCTTCCTCCTTCCCCCTGGCTTTCTTCAGATCTATCTTAGTTGGATACCCGTTTTGGGTATATATTGAGGGGAAAACTCGATCTGAGGTCATGGAGGGTTAGCAGGGGATTATGGGTGAGGGGAGGAGCTAGGAGCTCAGATCCATTAGCTTGAAACAAGTTGCCGGCTAGGATCCGATATCGGATCCAAGACCCACAGGTTGCAGACAAATGAAACTACCTACTCAGATGGAACGTTATGGTGAGTACATAACTTCTTATTTTATAGGGGACTGGCACACATATTATACACAATCCAGTATACAAGCAAAGTTTTATAGGGGACTGGCACACATGGCATACACATTCCACTATACAGGTATAGTTTTATAGGGGACTGGCACACATGGTATACATATTCCTCTATATAAATATAGTTGTATAGTGGACTAGCACACATAGTATACACAGTGTACTATATGAGTATAGTTTTATAGGGGACTGGCACACATGGCATACACATTCCACTGCTAGGAGAGTTGATCTTGCCTTCTTTGACATCTTGAAATTTTGAGGTGTCATTTCTCTGCCATAGTACAAAGGATTTTCCCTCATTGGATTTATTTCCTTAGCATGCTGAGGATTTGGAGTGCCCATCGTTGGTCCAGTGTATAAAGTGATTTGTTTTTCAATGGATCCAATGGATTTAACAGCTATTTGATGAATGTGATATTTTACAGTATCATTTGAGAGTATATAGAGCTGTTGGTTTGGTTATATTTACTAACATTGATTTTTTGGGCCTGGGGATCTATGCAGTAATTATAAGATTTAGATGGTACAACGAGGCTGATTTACATCCAATTTTTTCTGCTGATGTCGATTTTGGATGAAAGGATAACTGCCAGTCTTGAGTGAGCTTATGTGGGTGTCGTTCTACTGGGTGAGCAGAGAGGATCATATGGAAACACGAAAGAACGGGGATTTTTTTTAAATGTTTGCTGACTCATTTTTTGGTATAGTCTTTGTGTTTAGGATATTGTAGTGGATATATGGACAACTATCTTTTGAGTTGGAGATATATGCAGACTGTGAGGGAGCAACGGCGAAACGAAAAGCATGCAAAATATAGAAGACCGGGACTTGGTTTGTGGCATTTTTTTGTGACGTATTTCAGGCTTACTTTTTTGACAAAAGCTCATAAACTAGATTTGTAAAAGAAATTTGCCTGTTTTTAAGCAGTATGGACATATATATGGACATACATGTGGGCCACGAGTGGTGAGAATATTGTGATACAGCAGGAGAGAGACTCTATGCTTATCTGACATTCAGAACTGATTGGAAGTATACATTTCACTTTGTATTGTACATATTTTGCAATTGCAGAAATTTGTTATTGGTTTATGGGGATTTGGAGGTAATAATGTTCCTTTAATATGTTGGGGTTTTCTAACATACATTTTGTATTATTACAACTGATAATTTGTGGGATTTTATTGGAATATTAAGGGATCTTGTGAATTCCAAGTGTATCAGGACAACTTTATATATATTATTATTTTTTTAAAATGTACTAGTGTTTCAAGCCTTTATTTAGGCTTGTGGTTGAAAGGGAGGGCCATAGCTCTTAATATTGTAAAACATTCTTGTGTGTCATTACAACATTATTCCATGATTATTAGTTCACTAGGACGATATTAAGCAGCATAAGATAAGATATTAGGTTAAGCACTGAAAATCATATTATACTTCTGAAATATCTGAGTGTATTGTATATGGCATGATATTCAAAAGGATAGATACTTGTGGATAGTAACTGTCAACTAAGGTGGTATTAAGGGTAATAATTTTCATCATGGTATTATATGCTCCTTAATATATGACTCAATATATTTGCAGTTTAAACATTATAAGTGAGCTATATTGAGTTATATAAAACATTTTAAGATTTTTGGTTTTGGTGAATGACATCAAGCTATATACAAGCTTGGATGTTTGATATGCATCTAGTCATTTTCAAATGGTTGGAAATTCCAAAACATTGGGCTAGTAGTTCTCTAGGGTGTCTGTGTAATATATCTGGTGTGGTTTGGTTTCGATAACTGTGTTTATGACAGACTATGGGTTGTGAATTTATGTCTTTATGAATATACATTGAATTTCAGGTATATATTCGATTTATTAGGCACAGTCTTAGTTTGACAACTGTTTATGTGATATACTATTGGCCTCTTTGAACTTGCATTAGATTATAAATATAGCATATCACACATATGACTGACATTTGGGCATGAATCACAGAGGGGCCAAGGGCTATAAGAATGGAGTGAAATGTTTAACTTTAGTTAATTTTTTGGATTTGTATTACATATGGGGAATGTTTTTCTGATTATTGAAACTACCATTTCAGTGTCTCATTCTCTCTTATATATTAATAATTCTTCTGGGGCTTATGAGGCCAATTCTGACTAACAGCCCTTGTAGATTTGAGCAAAATTTTCATTATTAGCTATTAGTGTGAACACCGGGATTTTGCTTGAGGGGTTGATGTGTGTGGCTGAATCCTGGAAGTTTTGTGATTACTGTGCCATTTCCATTTTTTGTGCTAACCCACTGTGGATTCTTATGCGAGTTGGGGCTTATTGTCATGGATCTTAATAACATACTGCAGGACCTTTGTGCTGATCAGGATGATATAAAAGTATTTGATTCGAAATTGAAAGGTGATGGCACAACAGAGGATGGCCAGGTATATCCAGCTGACGGCTGCAACTTGCTGTTTAATCAATTGGGCAAAAACATGAAAACATTACGAACAAACTTTTGGCACTTGAAATTGTTTAAGGCATATCAGAATAAAAACATTATACCAAGAGGGTTGAGAGTTAAAGTTCAACCATTGGTGGGCACATTAGATGACATTCTTGTCAGAGAATGGAATGTGGCAAAGCAGAGGCCATCTATGGCCTTTGTAAATATATTAGCATCTTATTATGAAAGGATTATTGAGGAGAATATCAATGAGGTGAAGCGACTATGTGAGGAGGTGAACACGAGGGGCAGCCACACTATGTCAACAACTTGAGCAAACTCTCAAGGGAACTTTTAACCTTTGAGAATAAAATAAAAGAGAAACAATTGCACAAATTCACTAGGGATATGGAAGACTATGACATGGGAAGGCCCTTTGAGTCCCGGAAGAGTGTCAGATTTTCTGATGGGAATAGAAATGGAGAAGACATAAGGAAAAAGAGGTCTCATTCCATTCTTAAAAAATCTGGACAGGGATTTAGTACTTCGGGGGATAGGTCCTCTGCTACTGATACAGATAGCATATATATTAGTGATTCTCCAGATTGAAAAAAGGGACGGGGTCAAGATCACCCTTTAGGAGTAAGACACATGGGGGGGCACAAGCACAAGGGGGTAGACATGATAGAAAATTTGCTGCAGTCAATGCTGAAGTGAACATTGAATGTAACAATGTGCATAGCATTTCTAAGTACACCTTGTCTACTCAACAGGAACAATTATTGAATAAAGGTTTAAACTACATACCCAGCGTTTTTGTTGATAAAAATGTTTTTTGTTACTGACATAATAGCATTTTGTAGGAAATTAAATCTCAAATTATTTTTGGTACACAGGACATTTCATAAAGACCTACTGAGTTCTGTTTTCATAAATCTAGTTTTATTCCCCCCATGATCAAACATGAGGTTATTTTTCAACAGGCTGTACTCACGGATATACTTTTCAGACTATGCTCCTTTCAGGTGTTGGGACATAATTTATCCAAAGGTGAACAACAAGCACTTAAGGAGCTTCAAGAAAACACTGATATTACCATTCTACCAGCTGATAAGAGTGGGGCGGTGGTGGTCATGGATTCCAGTTTTTACTGGGCTGAGGGAAATAGACAATTTGCTAACCTGCAGCATTACATGAACATGCCAATTGACCCTACCCCTAATTTCAAACAAAAGATAGATTCATTTTTAGAGAAAGCAGTGGAGAATTGTATTATTAGTGAATCAGTTAGACAACACCTTATGGTAAAGGAGCCTGGCAAACAATATTTATATCTTTTGCCCAAAATTCATAAAGATTTGAATCAGCCTCCTGGTAGACCAATTGTTTCGGCAATTGGATCTCTCATGGAACCCTTATCAGTGTTTCTGACTGAGTATTTACTATCTTTGCTGCCATATGTTAGGGCCAGAATTAAGAACACAACAGAATTGCTGCAGATAGTGTCTGAATCACAATTAGAGCCCAACTGGTTGATGTGTACTTTGGATGTAAAGTCCCTCAATACCAGTATTCTGCATTGGGCAGGTTTACAAGCCTTGGAATACTGGTTATATAGGGTTGAACTTTACTCTCCAGGATTCAATATGTTGCTTATATTTTTGGTTGAACATGCCCTGACTAAGAATGTCTTCTATTTCAAAGGAGAATGCTATTGGCAGACCCAAGGTACGGCTATGGGGACATCTTTTGCCCCCATATATGCTGACCTGTTTATGGGCTATACAGAAGAACAAATCATTTATAATGATTCCCATAAAATTGTCCTTCCAGAAATCGATATATGGAGGCAATTTTTGTACGATTGCTGGTTGGTATGGCGAGGAGATATTGACTATCTTATGGAGTTCATTGATTATATCAATGAGGATAAGTGGGGCATTGAATTTACCCTAACTTATAATTAGGTGGAAATTAACTATTTGGACATGAAGGTTTTGCACCAACAAGATCATACATTGCGCACAATAGTTTACAGGAAATATCCACAATACAACAATTTGTTGTATGCATCTAGTCTCCATCCCAGCCATACCATCAGAAATATTCCAAAATCCCAGTTTCTGAGAATAAGAAGGATTTGTTCTTCTGATGCAGACTTCCACAATTTTAAACTAGATCTTGTGGGTAGATTTTTGGATAGAGGATATAGACAGGAGGACGTGTTCAAAGCCAGTGAATGGGCTACTAATCAGCGTAGCTCTGCCTTAATACAATATAAATCTCAACACAACCAGGATGGGATAGCCACTATTAGGTTGGTTACTACATATGTAGAAATATCAGTTTGTTAAGGGATGTGATTCAGAAACACTGAGTATACTTACAACTAATGATGAATTGGGTTCATTTTTGCTGGAGAGATGCCAGTTTTCCTTTCATAGAGGAAAAACTTTGGGTTCACATTTTGCTCATTATAAAAAAGATCAATAAAAATGATCATATTGGTCATCAAGTAACCATTACTGGGGATAAACTCATTGGTTCTTATCCTTGTGGACACTGTAGCTTTTGCAAACATATGTACAAGACTAAACATTCCACCAGTAAGAACACGGGACAAATTTTTGATATGTATTTTTATGCTAATTGTAGGTCATATTGGGTGGTGTACATGGCTAGTTGTACCTGTTCTGCTTTCTATGTGGGGCAGACCTCCGGGCCATTATGATATCGGATGTCAGAGCATTTCAGTGACATACGTAATAAAAAATCACAAACGCACTTTATAGACACTGCCAGCTTCATAATTCTGCAAACTTTACATTTATAGTGATTGATAAAGTTATGAGAAATAGACAATTTAAAAAAGGGTGGCACTCAATTTTGAATTACAAGGAAAGAAAATGGATTATAAAATGGGGTGGCTCTTTGTACCAGGTCTCAGTGATAAAATATAATGTAAAATTAAAATAATATATTAAATGTTTTATTGTATTGGGTCATGTGGGAAAGTGATGTCACAGGAAATGTTATTGTACTGAGAGTATTTAAAGCATTTGGTTCATTCTATTTGCTATCACTGATGAAGGCTAGGTGCCAAAACCGATCTGAATTGGAATTGTGATGGAATAAATTGTGTTTAACTATTTGTGTCCTTGTGTGCTGGCCTTTTTATTAATCTTCATATGTGGTTGTTTGGCCGTTTGCATCAGCGGTACTTGCTAGCTGCTGTGTGGGAGTGATCAAAGGACAAAACCACCACCGTAACAGATACAAGCATGCAAAATCTGAAGGTAATGCTAATCAATGCTAGCAGTCGAAACCTCAGAATGCACTCTCTCGAGGCACTCCTAAAAATGGAGAACATTGATATCTGTGCAGTAACTGAGACCTGGTTCAAGAATCCAGAGAGCACCCCTGCAATACCGGGCTACAACTCTTACCACACTTTTCAGCCACCAAACCAAGACCAAAACACTAAAGGTGGAGGAGTGTCCATATTCACCAAGGATATTCACACCTCCAGGCTAGTTGCCTAATACAATGCATCTGAAATTCTCCAGGTGCAACTAACACTAGGTAAGACTGCAGTCCAAATTGTAGCTTGCTACAGATCCCCCACCATGCCCCAAGATTATCACTACACCTTTCTAAAAATACTGGAAAATATTAAGATACAATCAAACACCCTAATACTGGGTGATTTCAACTACCCTGCCATTAACTGGGAAAACTACTCGGATACCAACACCTTTTCCCAACGGTTCTTGGAATTCATAAATTCCAATGCCCTGGATCAACTAATCCATTGTCCAACCAGGGGTTCCAATATCCTAGACCTGGTCATTACCAACATTGGAGATAGATGCTCCATGTGACAATTGGGAGAGATGGGTGAAGGCTGCCAGCCTAGTCAAATAGAATTTGATATATAATTCTGGCATTTGTAAATAAATGTAAAATACAGGCATGTCTTCTTGAATGTAAAAGAATACTGTGAAATGTGGAATTGCAAAATGTGTGACGGCATTGCACTCTACATACAAAGTTGACTGCTGCAGCTCTACTTGATCAATTTGTTTTTTTTGCGTGACCTTTATTTACAACTGTGTGGGGTTTACTTGATTTGCAAAACTTTTGAAAATGGTTCCATTTTTTACACTTGTGGCATTGTTGACCTTGACCAAATGCTAAGCATTTCTCTCTTTTAGACTCATGGTTGGCACCACAATTGCAACAGTTAACAATAAAGCTCGACTTGGGTTTTGCAAATTCATGTTTGTACTGCACTGAGCATGCTCTTTTAACTGACCTGGTCTTAGAACTTGCTGGAAAACTATGTAGTTTCCCTGGTGAGCCAGCAGGACTGTGGCTGCCGTGTGCTTAGGCCTAGTCCTGTTTGTCAAGTGTTGCATGCTATCCACATTTGCTCTGGAGCCTGCTGAAACCATGCTCTTGTCACTTGCAAGCATACTTGTGTATTTTTCTGTAACTGCATGGATTTGACAAATCTCAAGGGCTTTACTCAGTGTTAAATCACTGTCACAAAGCAAAATCTTTCTCACAGCAGCACTATTAATACCACACACAAGCCTGTCCTTTATTAACTCATCTGTTAAGTCACCAAACTGACACATTTTAGCTTTGTTTTTCAGGCCAGTTATATAAGTTGCAAAAGCTTTCCCCAGTTTTTGATCTCTTGTGTAAAACAAATGCCTCTCTAATGTAATATTTGTCTGGGGTTACACATTTCTCTGAATTTGCACTTCAAACACTCTGGGTCTTCCCTTGATTCAGCCTGTAAAACAATATGACGATTTTCAGCTTCTCCCTCATATACTGCTGGTGCATATACAAATGAACACTCTTTCATTGACCTCTGACCCAGCTAGGTTTAGCAAAATGAATGCCACGGTGCATGCATCTTTATCTGAATAAGCTGCTTGTATAAAAATATCATACTCTTGCTCAAATAATCTCCAATTTTCTGCAATATTCTGATCAAATACAAGCGGTAGGGGCTTTCAAAATCCATCTGCCATATTAAGACATACCAGTGAAGGGTTTTTAAATAAGCACAAACACATACACCTACACATATGTCAGAAATGTATGCCAGTATCTATGACCTTGCCCAATAGCACAAAAAGTCTCTGTATAACTGAACTTTGCGAAATAAGTCTCTTGGGCACTGTAATGCTCTTGAAATTACTGTATTGCAAGAAATCACTTTTTATCAGTGTAAGAAACATTTCAAATAACTGCACGGTGTGAACAAACTGGATAGAAGAAGCTCAGGGTCAGTAATATTTCAAAGTAAATTGTACTTTATGAATAAAAAGTAATGCCAAATGTACTGTGCTATCTTCTCTCACAAAGAACGAGGAAACACAGTACTAAGCGGCTGCCAGAACTTTAATTGAACATCAAACATAAAAGTGCAGATTTTAAACGTAAAAATCCGTAATACATACAACATAGAGTTAAGCGCTTTCACCTAATCCATCATAGGCTTCTTCAGAACTCATTAAACATTTTTTCTACTCCATCTTAAAAAAACTTTTTGGCGCCAAATAAACAAAATCACATCTGATTTAAAGTGCCATTGTCAATAAATAAAGCGCATAGACTAGTTGAATACAATTTCGCATTCTTATTATAACATCCATTTTCACACTACCTAAGCTATTATATTAGTACATTAGAACCATTTAGTTCTATTAGTAGGCCAAAAGTGCACAAAGATCGTTTATTAAGGCAAAAAGTGCACATTGATTTTTATTATTAGGTAAAAAAGTGCACACAGATTTCTACAGGGATCATCAATAGAATGCACCACAACATGTTACAACATTTGAGAATAATTATAGGTTTTAATTTTAAACAACCAACCATATTTATGCATGTTTTTAACCATAGAATGAAGCCACATATTAAGAATGCGAAATTGTATTCAACTAGTCTATGCGCTTTATTTATTGACAATGGCACTTTAAATCAGATGTGATTTTGTTTATTTGGCGCCAAAAAGTTTTTTTAAGATGGAGTAGAAAAAATGTTTAATGAGTTCTGAAGAAGCCTATGATGGATTAGGTGAAAGCGCTTAACTCTATGTTGTATGTATTACGGATTTTTACGTTTAAAATCTGCACTTTTATGTTTGATGTTCAATTAAAGTTCTGGCAGCCGCTTAGTACTGTGTTTCCTCGTTCTTTGTGAGAGAAGATAGCACAGTACATTTGGCATTATTTGGTGGTTTCCCTCGCAACGTATGAGTTCAGTAGTTGTCATGGAGGGCAACACAGTACCGGCGACAGCCACACAGAACGATACACCCTGCAGATCAAAAGAGTGCTCCCATGGGGCAGAATTGGTGGAAATTAGAGGTGAACTTAAACATTTAGTGCAGACGCTCACTGCATTCATGCACAAAGTGGAAGAGGATTTTAAAAAATTGGCGCCTATTACGGACTGTGAGACCAATTCGGTTCACAATGTCAACAAACGAGTTTACAGTATAAGTAGGGAGCATACATCTTCCAACAATGACGAAAAAGCTAAGACGAGCGCAGGAACATCTAACAAACCGAAAGTAGGCGTGCCCAAAGGGAACGCCAAAACTAAGGTTCGACATGGTTCTGATGTACAGACTGGTGAATGTGGAGCAGTACACAAGCACAATGTATCTAACGGCTCCAATAACCAGCTCAATTCAACACCGGATGGTTTAACTGATGGGTTGATTTATTCCAAACATATCAACCCTTCTGTGGACAGTGTCGACATCGACCTACCAGCAGGACAGCGGACAAGGAACATTACTGGCAGCAACCGTATGGACTCCACAGGATTTACTTTCGATTTCTCGATTTACGATTTTGAAGAAGATGATGACTATATGGCAAGAACAGGGACTAAATCCAAACACATCAAGCCTGTAAAGACCTACGCTAAATCAGTGGGCACTTGCAAGGCTAATCAAGGTACTGTTTCATATTCTAGACCAGTGAATGAGCCTAAAAACGACTACAGAGACAAAAATAATATGAATGACTTTTTAACCAGTGAACGCAAGTTTGATGAGGTGAACAAGGGGAAGGGAAGAACCCCAGACAATAGAAATGTTAACAATTTAGCTTTGAAGGACAAGATTTATAAAATGGGAGATATTATGTGTAAGCTTGATAACATTAAAATAGAAAACGCTTATTTAAACAAATGCATAAATTTGAAAATAGTCCCAATGGGACTTCGTTTTTTTAAAGTACCTTTAGGAGTAGATATTAAGGGAACAGTAATGGAAGATTTTAATAATTTTTTTGACCAATGTGGATTTGAGTTTATGAAAATGTTGATTAAGTATAATGATGAATGTTTAGTACAACTAATTAATGAGGTAGAAACATTGAATGCTGAAATTAAAAGCGATTTATTGTTTGATGAATTGAACAACTTATACAGCAAACAGTTTTCCATTGTGGAAAGGAAATCCAACATTATACATGAAAGAAAGTGTAAAAAAATAAATAGAGACATGACACAGTATAAAGAAAAAAGGGCATACAGATGGAACAAAGATAGGGGCAATGGAACCAAAGGATTATATGAATATGGGGATGGGCATTTTAGACAACAGGGTGTGAACAACGCAGCAGGGGGGGCATATGAGGATGAGAGAATAAATGAATGGTATGAAGAAGAGGAAGGCCACAATCAGAATTTTCGAAGGAATTGGAACCCCCAGTATTGGAAGAAAGAACAATTCAAGGGGAAGAAAAATTATTATCCCCAGGAAGCAAGACCAAAATTGTACTAGGGGAACAAATGGAATTAACATTCATTCACACAAATGATAGTGAAGAATCTTTAGTAATGAACAAAAGTGACTACAATTATAAAACAAAAGAATTAAGGAATTTCAAAATATACAATTATACCAATTTTGAGGTAGAAGATGTTCATTACAAATTATTATCCAAGGGTATGAAATTTATTCCCACCCCGAAATTTGGTTTAGTGGACCATCTGATAGAAACTAAAATGTTTACCCGTAAATTGAATTTATCAATCATGTTTAAGAATAAAAAGAACAATAAACCCAGTAATGAAGGGGAGAGCCACTTGCTTAAACCCAAAAGCACTTTTGTTCCACACATGAATACTGTAGTTGAATTATTTGAAAAACAAGTACAGAGAGAAATTTACAAGTTAAAGAATAATTCCAGAGATATTAAAGTGAGAGACAATTTGTCCATTGAAGAGAGGAATGAGTTACAGAAACTGAAGGAGAACAAAAGTATACGTATTATGAAGCCTGACAAGGGGGGTGGGATAGTTATATACGATCAATTGGAATATCTATCCAAAATACACGCCATTCTGACAGAATCAGGCAACTACACCACAATTTCTTTGAATGAAATAAATATAGCCTATCAGAGGATAAATTCTTATTTGGAAGAGTTTTGGATAGACATCAGAATTAATAATGATATATACAATTTTTTAAAGGTGTTATATCCAATTACTGCGACTTTGGTAGGCATACCCAAAATACACAAAGATTTGGGTAACCCACCATTTAGACCCATAGTTTCAGGCACCAAATCAAAAACATTTCCACTAGGCAAACTAGTAGATGTATGGTTAAAAGACATTTATAAAAATCTACCTCATGTATTGAAAGATTCTTGGGATTTCCTAAGGAAATTCCCTATAGACAACTTCACTAGTGATCTAACTTTTGTGACTATAGATGTCATAGACTTGTTCTCATGTATACCTAGTGATGAAGGTTTACAAATGTTTTGTGCAAGCATTAAAAAATACACTGAGTTTGACTGGGACAAAATCTGCCTCATTATGGACTGTATGTCCATTGTGTTAGAAAACAATTTTATATCGTTTGAGGGAGAGTTTTACAAACAAAGCAAGGGAGTAGCTATGGGGTCGGCTAGTGCTCCCATCTATGCAAACCTAGTTATGTTACATTGGGAAGAAGAAGTCTTATTCAAGAGCAAGTATTTTCCTCTAATTTCCCATTACACAAGATTTTTGGACGACATCTACATCTTGTGGAAAGGAAATAGAGATGAACTAAATGACTTCTTCATTTTTATTAACAATAGTAGTTCTTTTTTGAAATTCACCCATGAATTTAACAAGGAAGGTTTGCCATATTTGGACACAATAGTTACTAGAGATGAAAAAGGATTTAAATCAAGAATATATAGGAAGAGTACCTTCTCAAACGATTATTTACAATATGATAGTAATCACCCTAAAAAGATGTTAAAAAACATATTCAAGGGGCAACTAATTAGAGCGGCCAGAATGACATCCAGACAAGATGATATGATATTGGAATTTGAGTATATTACTAGACTATTTATGGACAGGAAGTACAGTAAAATTATGTTACAGGATGTTAAGCAATATGTAACATCTCAAAGGGAGACTAAATATTTTCCAATATTAGGAAAAAGCTTGCAAGCAACTTCAGAGGAAGCAGACAAACTAACTGAAGGTTACAAAATGGCATATATATTAACATACACACCTTATGCTAGTATGGTTCAAGAAATTTTGTACAAACATTGGCCCATTTTTACAACTAATTCAGAGATTTCGAGAATAGTAGGAGAAAGACCAGTTTTTGTTTACAGAATGTCATACAATTTGAAAAGAATACTTGAAAGTGGGCATACCTCACACACCAAAGTTGGGAACGGAGATAACAGAAAAGGAGCTAATATTTTTAAAGGAATAGGAAAACACACTGGTAAATGTGGCAATTGTAACCAGTGTGGACATATTATTAGCCATAACAAAATTGTCTTAGACAACATAAACAAGACAACAATATGGTGTGAGAAGGGGAATTGCAACACTACTTATGTGGTCTATATTGCTGTATGTGAAATTTGCCCTGCTTATTACATCGGGAAGACAGAGAGGGCTTTTAAAAAAAGAATATATGACCACTTATATTGCATTCGGAAAAAAGATTGCAACAATGCATTGTATAGACATATTGAGAGCGAAGGTGATTTACACAATTTTAAATTTGCTATTATTGAACACATCACCAGTGATTGGAAGGGGGGTAACATAAAAGGACGATTAAGTTATAGAGAAGTTTGGTGGCAATTATTTACAGATGCTGCAACCATTCCAGGATTAAACGACTCTATTGCTATCAAACCCTTATTGGGGTAAGACATCAGTCCAAAGTTAGCACACATCAACATTGATACAACAGCGTATGAAAGTATTTTCCACAACAGTTTTTTAAAACAACAGTTTTTTACACACAATAGTTTTTAAAGTTGATAGATCACAACATTAATTTTTTTTTATATCAACATATTTATTCCAATAGTTTTTTATATTTAGATTAAATATATCAGTAAACTAATATATTTATATATATAATTTATGCTTATAAACAAAATATGAAATAAGTACATTTATCATATGTTATAATAAAATTATATACATTTAATTGCCACAATATCAAGCAGAATATTACCCAAAAAGAGTTTTTAACATACCGTAGATTTTAGAGAACACAATACAATATAGTAGTTTGTACATAACGTTCGCACGGTTCACTTAGGTTAATTATGAATTCTATTTCTTATTTTTTAGGGCTTGTATAGAGCAATAGTTAAAATGCAGCCATTACAGTGAATACTTTTAAGTATATTTTTTAAAGCGTACTTCTTAAAAGCGTATTTTTTAAAATATAGAGTTGAACACTATTATACATTTTTAGATTAATTTATTTATTCTACATTTAGTACTTAACAATTAATTTGTATAGTTTCAGACACACAACTTATTATAACATCCATTTTCACACTACCTAAGCTATTATATTAGTACATTAGAACCATTTAGTTCTATTAGTAGGCTAAAAGTGCACAAAGATCGTTTATTAAGGCAAAAAGTGCACATTGATTTTTATTATTAGGTAAAAAAGTGCACACAGATTTCTACAGGGATCATCAATAGAATGCACCACAACATGTTACAACATTTGAGAATAATTATAGGTTTTAATTTTAAACAACCAACCATATTTATGCATGTTTTTAACCATAGAATGAAGCCACATATTAAGAATGCGAAATTGTATTCAACTAGTCTATGCGCTTTATTTATTGACAATGGCACTTTAAATCAGATGTGATTTTGTTTATTTGGCGCCAAAAAGTTTTTTTAAGATGGAGTAGAAAAAATGTTTAATGAGTTCTGAAGAAGCCTATGATGGATTAGGTGAAAGCGCTTAACTCTATGTTGTATGTATTACGGATTTTTACGTTTAAAATCTGCACTTTTATGTTTGATGTTCAATTAAAGTTCTGGCAGCCGCTTAGTACTGTGTTTCCTCGTTCTTTGTGAGAGAAGATAGCACAGTACATTTGGCATTATTTGGTGGTTTCCCTCGCAACGTATGAGTTCATGAATAAAAAGTACACAGCACACTGAAATTTCCCCAAAATGGTAGTACCTTGCTAAGCAATCCTTTACAGTGCAAGAAACACTCTGTAATGGCGGCACTTTGCGAATAGACACAGCCAGCACAAAACACTTTTCGAAATGGCTATACTTTGACTGTACTTCGCGCAATGGTTGCACTTTGCAAATAAATAACTCGTCAGAATACATGCACAGTAATAAGCACACACTGTAGGCACTTTTACATACTTTGAGAATCTTTGAATAATTCTAGTTATGCCTTTGATACAATAGAAAGTCGTAGTTATGCCAAAGCACAGCACTTTGCCAAAAAACATGCAATTGCCTTGCTTTATTTACACTTGCTGTGCCTTTTTGCCCTTATTATATCTGTTTTGTTCAATTATGTCTTTTCATGCCCACTGTACTTTTCTTGTGCTTGTTTTAATCTAAACATCCCCGTTTTGCCTCAGACATACTCATTTTGCTTTAAAGATACCCATTTTGCTTTTTTGGTAATTGTTTTATAAACTATCTTAATCTTAAACATTTTGTTTAGTTAATAAACATTTTGTACCTCCCGCTTGGTTAATAATGCTATTTGTGCCCTTGTAAAGCTCTATTTTATCATTTTTATAACATAAGCAGTTTGTGCAAATTCTTATTATATTTGATTCTTTTCTGGCTCTTTTTTTTTGCTCATTTCTCTTAGTTTACCTTCACTGCCATCTCTGCACCTCATGGCTCCGAATATCATTCTCTGGAATCCTGGTTCTGACACCATGTCACTCTCCTGCATTGGACATAATAGAAAATTCTTTGTGGGATCTGTTCAAACAGCTTTATTATATACAAACATATCACGATAGACGTTTACTGACTTTAACTTAAGTAACCTACATACAAACTAACTAACTACTGCAATAATACATGCTCACTCTCTGTCTGCCCTCTCAAAATGGCACTGGGAATAGCACATGCCCAGTACTTACATGTACACTTTCAGTCCTTCAGTCCTTGATATGCTTCTTAAAGATACAGCACATGCACTCTGATCTACACTAATATTCTTTTCTTATACTAAGGATGAAGTTGTAGTTGCAAAAATAAATTATGGATAAAAGAGATTTTAATAGAAGTTAATAAAATTATGGAAAACTTTTATTTACAGAAGAGTACAGAAGTGAAGGGCTAGTAGATATAGTTAGAAATGAAAAGATTTACTTTTCAAGAAATGAGATTAATTAATAGGAATCAGGTTTGGAAAGAAAGATATAGAAGATGAATGACGGGAAATGTTAATTGAGGAAATAAAAGAAACTTGTGTATTGTGAAGGATGTTTAAACTTTCATTTAATAAGTACATTTATCTGATTCATTTAGTAATATTAGATGTTAGCCTGTTTAGGTTCTATATATGTTACCAAACAGTAATGAAAAGGAAGTTTTACAGACAGTGTTTACTTTTTGTGTTTAAATTACCTGTTTAACTGTTGTAGGCTACACACTCAAGTGTGATAGCCATTTCTGTGCATTTAAAGTGTTTTTTTTATTGTATCTGCTTTATTTACTGAAAAAAAGAAAAAAAAAACAAAAAAAAATACTTGTTTTCCCACCTTTCTAAGCTAGTATATTCCAGTTTTCAGGTTAGTGCTGAATTCAGGGCTGTGTTACAAGTTTCTGTGTTTGCCCATACCTTACTTGGATAGAAAGACGTTTTGAGAGAGGGTAGCTTTGAGCAGCCTGTCTGTCCCTGGAGGACTGGTTTCAGCCCAGAAATTAGTAGTTTATTGGCCATTTTGGGCTTTCTATATCTTTCATTTCCCTGCTATAAAACCTGCATTAGTGCAGTTTTGCACGCTGGGCAGAGCCAATTAGCCAGGGTATAACTATTCCCGGCTCCACAAAGTCTACTCTTCAATTTTTCCCTTGGAACTGGACAAACTTTCAACTTAAGCACTCAAACCATTCACTTCTCAGCCCGACATTTGCTCAAAACTCATAGCAAGCACTAATAAACCTTAGCACTAGACCCCCCCCTATATTGCAGAGAAGGACAAGGTTCTCTATTCGACCTTACTAGCCAATCAGTAAAACAGCTCACTGTTCCTATCCAGGCATGTCCAAAGGGCAGTTTCAGATGCACTCTCCAGTCCAACTGGTGAATCTGGGCATTTTGAGACAATATTACAACTGCTTCATGTACACAGACAATGCTCTCCTCCTACCACCAAACATTAATACCTGCTAGAGATGCAATTATACAGCCAAACTGCAGGCTAAGCTCTCTCAACCCAAGACTGGACCAGACAATCAAGAGGAGAAGGGAATTACTTGCATCACACCACCAGTCTCACATAGACCTATGAAACCATCACCGGCAAAAAACACACATAAATACATGAAAACATACTCGGAGGCTCTAAATAAAAATCTGCAAAAGCAACAGAGACCTCTAAAGCAGACATCCAAATAACCTCCCCCCCCAACACAAACCACGAAACACATACTTCACAAAACCAGTGTGCCACGTAATCACAGCCCTTAAGGCAAAATAACGTACCCAACACATTAGTAATAGGTGAGTCTATAGTCAGGCACACTGATGTCCCACTCACTAGGCTGAACAAGGAGAAGGTTACTGTTAGCTGCTTGTTGGGTGCCAGGATCCGCCACATAACACAAGCACTCAGGATACTCCAGAACAAGTACAAATATGACTCTGTCATTGTCCATGTTGGTGTGAATGACCTGAGCTGCACCTCCCTGGACTACATGAAAAGAGACATGGAAGAGCTCTCTGATCATGTAACCCAGGCCGATATGACCCTGACCCTGAGTAGCATCCTGCCCTCACCCTCAAGAATGATACCATGGTATAAAGAAAAAATTATCAATTTCAACAATTGGCTAAGCTTCTGGTGTCATTCAAAGGGGATCCAGTGTCTGTCAGCCTGGGATGACATGCTCGACAAGCCATGCTGTTTCACTAGAGATAGCTTGCACCTGTCACCCTTAGCATTTTGAATACTGGCCAAGGCTCTTGCCACCCCCATAGTGCCTTTTTAAGCAAGGCTCAAAAGACAAACCCACTGTCATAAATAGCACAGGTAACGAAAAACTGATGGTAATGCTACTCAGTGCCAGAAGTTTAACCTCAAAATTCACACACTCGAGGCATTCCTCAGTATGGAGAAAATCAATATATGTGCAGTAACAGAAACCTGGTTTAAGGCTTCAGAGAGCACCCCAGCACTACCAGGCTAAAACTCATACCATATATTTCGGCCACATAACCCAGACCAAAATACAAAAGGTAGGGGAGTATTAATATTCATCAGGGATACCCACACCTCCAGGTTAGTGGCACAGCACTATGCTTCAGAGATCATCCACATGCAACTAACAATGGGCACAACTGCAATTCAAATTGTTGCTTGCTACATATCACCCACCATGTCCCAGGACCCCCATTCCGCATTTCTAGAATCACTGGGAAACATAAAGGTCCTACCAAACACCTTGGTATTAGGGGATTTCAATTACTCAAACATTAACTGGGAGAACTACTCAAGTACTAACTCCCTTGCCCAACATTTCCTAGAATTCATAAACTCAAATGCCCTGGATCAACTGGTCAACACCCCCACCAGAGTTGACAACATATTGGACCTGGTCATCACCAACATGAGCAACTGGTGTTCCACATTGGAGGTCAGCCACTCACTGGTTAGATCTGACCATAAACTAATCACTCTGGATATCCACATTCCGCCCCCACCCCCAGTCAAAGAAACCATTGTGAAAAACTTTTCAAAAGCAAACTTCACATTACGTAAGACCGAGGTGGAAAGTTTCAAATCCCCCATGCTAAAGGATAAGTCTTCCCAAGCTGCAAAGTCCTTTAGTAATGCACTCTGCAGGCACCTACAAGAATGAATGGATCATGCTATCCCAAGCAAAACCAAGACTCACTCTTCCAAGAAAAGGAAGCCAGTCTGGTGGACCCCTGCCATGAACAAGCTGTACAATAGAAGGAGGAAACTTGTACAGAAAAGAGTAAAATTCCAAGAAGGGAAGACATCACTGATCAGTATCAGCAAGAAACTACAATCCCTCATAAAATCATCCAAGGCTAGCTTCGAAAGAAAAATTGGCAAGGACTCCAAAGATAACCACAAGGCATTCTTTAGCTATGTCAAGAATCTAAGTGGCAATTTTCAGATCTGCTCGGACTTAGTGCAGAATGGCACAAAATCACTGAACCGACCGATATCGCCAACATCCTGGCAGACAGGTTCAGTGCAAACTTCACCCCCCTTTCACCCCCAAAAGGACCCATAACCATACCAGAAGAATGCAGTGCCCCTGAAATCACAGACACCCAGGTTAAAACAGCCCTCTCTTTAAAGCCAAAAACACAGCATCAATGGGACCAAACGGTGTTCCAGGCTGTGTCCTACACGAGCGCAAAGATGAACTAACCCCTCACCTAAACACACTGTTCAAACTCAGCCTCTCCACAGGCTACATGCCCATAGAATGATGCACAGCAATGGTTATTCCACTCCAAAAAGGTGGAGCCACAACAGACTTCGGGAACTATTGCCCTATAAGCCTGACGAGCTTGGTCTGCAAGGCTATGAAGTGCATCATCATGGATCTCATTAACAGAGATATTGGGAATCTCCAAACACTGGACCCTACCCAGTTCAGCTTTGATAATGGCAGATCATGCCTCCTAATCCTGGTGGACTTCTTTGAGACAGTTACCAAGGCTATAGATAAGGGAAAGGTGGTCTACATAGTCTACCTAGACCTCACAAAGGCCTTTGATACCATTACCCATTCTGGTATTATAGACAAGCTCACCAGCCTGAACATAAATCCCTACATCACAAGATGGGTTGCCTACTGGCTCACAGACAGAATCCACATGGTAAGAATTGCGGGAGCTAGGTCTGACTCTAAAGCGGTTACAAGTGGAGTTCCCCAGGGCTCAGTCCTAGGATCCCTCCTGTTCGGCATATACTTCTCAGAGATACAGGCAAGCACAGGAGGACTATGGATGACCAAGTTCGCAGACAACTGCAAAATAGAGAATATAATTGACTCTCCGGTTGACACAGACATCCTCCAAAAAGGTCTCACTTAGACAGATACCTGGTGTCAAAATCATGGCCTCAAACTGAATGCCAAAAAGTGCATAGTCTTCCCCTTTGGATTAAACAAAGTACCCACAAACTACCACATAGGTGGTAGCCCTCTAAATACGGAAGACGTAATAAGGGATCTCGGGACTCAAGTAGATAGTAATCTCTCCCTTGATAATCACATTGCCAAAGTGGTAAGAAAATTCTTCTATGTGGCCCACCTAATCACAAAAGGGTTTGCATCCAGATCAAAAGAGGTCATTGTACCCCTCTACACATCACTCATCAGACCCATCATAGAGTACAATGCCCCATTTAGGATGTACCTTACAAGACCCCTTTAACAGCTGGAAAGACCACAGAAGTACCTCACCAAGAGGATCACTGGCCTCAAACAGATGCCTATGCAGCTCGACTGAAGAAACTCCAGCTGTACTCAGTTGCATACTGCCGACTCAGAGGTGATCTCTGCCTGACATACAAGACCATGTCCAACCCCGAATTAATGGACATGTTCCACCTAAAGAAAACCATATCCCCTCAAGCCACATGCTCTAGGGATCTAAACCTCACCACAACAATAAATAGGATGTGCTGGAGGGATAGATTCCAGTCCCAGAGATTTCCCATGCTCTGGTGCAAGATTCCAATCTACATTAGGCAGAGCTCCTCACTAACAATCTTCAAGAGAAACCTTAACGAGTGGATAGGAAACAGAAAGTTTACCCCAGGGGTCACTTCAGTAGCTGTGCTGGACAGAGGCACAGGGAACTAATCTAAGGTGGCGGTGAAAGCCAACACATTCCAGCTAGGCTTATAAATGCCTTTGAGCAGATAGCCTAGTACATACCTATGAACCTATGAATCTATGAACCTATTATTTGGGATTCAAAACTGAATTCAGCAAAGGGAAGAGTTTTGTAAATGACTGAAATAATGGTGGTCTAGAATTAATCAGTCCAGTAATGTTTTTGGCCTCTTTCTATTTATATTGGTTTATGAGATATAAATATAAAAAGTATAATTGAAAGCATATTTGAAGAAAAGTATAAGAAATATTGATAAAAGATGGAATGTTGAAAATTAGAGATTAGTTATAAATGAAAATCTTATGGAGTAACATAATTTATATGGAAGTTGAACTTTGGAAATGATTATGGTACATAAATATAATTAAAATCCATGGAGAAGTTTGAATGAAAATGTTATTAAGACAATCAGAAATAGAAAATGTGATGTAGGAAGTGACAATAATTTATAAGAGGCTTGTGATAAATAAATTACCTGCAAAATGAATTATGTTATATAATGCAGTAGGAGAAAATGTAGCATTATTATTTTAAAAAGGAAGAAAATGCATACCATGTTTTCTTACAATGTGAAGCAGTTAAAAACTGTGGGAGATTCTGTTAAAGAAAATATGTTGGAGAGTATTAAGTATGTTGATGATATTGATATGGAAAAGATACTGTATGGGAATTGTGTTTAAAAGAATGTGCAAAGATGGAAAATGCGGTAGTTTGTGTAGTTTGAAAAATTTGGAAACCACAAAAACATGAAGTATTATTTAACAAGAGACAAGCGTTGTCAGAAATTTTGTGAAATATAAGAATGTGGTTGTAATGGAAAGAGTGGCAAAAATGAAATATCATCAAAAAGAAAACGAATTTCAGAAACATTCACTGTTTTAATAAAACATATAAAACACATGCAAAGCTTTCGGGTTTCCCCTTCCTCAGTGCATGAAATCTCTGCTTTGTTGTATAACTTTTACATAAAAATACATGACACAGCCAACCAATCACTATAAGAAATTAATTATATGATTAATTAATCAGTGCAACATCCTTTGTTTTCTCTGTAGGACAGGTTTCAGACTCACTGACCCATTTAGTCCTGGATATATATCCACACTTAATTCTAAAATCCAAGTTAGTTCCAAATTTTCTAATTTGTTGTTTATGTCTCCCACTCTATCAGCTTTACATATAACTTTAATCACGCTAAACCTAAAACTATGTGTTTCATTTCCTTCTTCTAATATATGTTTTGCTAATACATTTGACTCTACCCCTCTTCTTATTTCTGACTTATGCTCTATGATCCGTTCCTTAAGTTTCTGCCTACTTTTACCTATTTAAAAAGCTAAGCATTGCTTACAAGTAGCTAAATAGACTATATTATTAGTCATACAGTTCACATAAGTATCAAAAATATATCTTTTATTATTAATAGGGTGTATAAAATCAACCTTAGTAATTATAGCCCTACAGCAACTGCAACCCAAACAAGGATAAGAGCCTTTCCTATCAGAACCTTTTTGTTTTACACTTAGGTTCATAGGTTCATAGGTAGGTGCTAGGCTATTGGCCCTAGGGCCTATATAAGCCTAGCCAAAAAAGGCACCTTGGCTTTTGCCATCCAAGAAAATTATTTTCCTGTGCCCCTGTCAAGCAGAGCCACAGAAGTGATCCCCGGGGTGAATTTGCTATTTCCCATCCAATCATCAAGATTTTTCTTGAAAAGTGCTAATGAGGAGCTCTGTTTGACATAGATAGGAAGTCTGTTCCAGAGTATGGGAAGTCTCTGGGACAGGAATCTATCCCTCCAGCATGTTCTGTTTATTGTGGTGACAAGCTTTAGGTTCCAACAGCATGTAGCCTGGAGGGATTGGGATTTCTTTAAATGGAACATGTCTAACAGCTCTAGGTTTGACATAGCTTTGTATGTTAGGCAGAGTAGGCGATATGCGATGGAGTAAAACTTGAGTTTTTTTAGACGGATTGCGCAGGGCATCTGTTTGAGGCCAGTAATCCAATTTGTGAGGTATTTCTGTGGCCTCTCCAGTTGTTGTAAATGTCTTGTGAGGTATATACCAAAAGGTGTGCTGTACTCTATAATGGGTCTAATGAGTGATGAGTAGAGGGTAACAATGACCTCTTTTTTTCTGGATGAGAAACCTTTTGTGATGAGGTGTGCCACGTAGAAGAATTTCCTGACCACTGTGGTGATGTGATTATCAAAGGAAAGACTATTGTCCACCTGTGTCCCAAGGTCTCTTATCACACTTTCAGTGTTAAGTAGACTACCACCTATGTGGTAGTTCATGGGTACAGAGTTTTTTCCAAAGGGGATGACAATGGACTTTTTGGCATTGAGCTTCAGTCCATGGCTTTGACACCAGGCATCTGTCTCAGTGAGGCCCTTTTATAGGATTTCCACATTGTTAGGAGTTTCAATTATGGCTCCCAGTTTGCAATCATCTGCAGACTTCATTAGCCAAAGACCTTCTGTGTTAGCCTGTACTTGAGAGAAGTAGATACCAAACAGGAGAGGACCCAAGACTGAACCCTGTGGTACTCCACTTGTCACTTGTCTGAAGTCGGATTTGGAGTCTGCTACTTTCACAGTGTGGGTTCTGTCCGTGAGCCAGTTGGCAACCCGTCTTGTGACATAGGGATTTATACCTAGTTTAGTGAGTTTATCTATAATTCCAGAGTGGTAGATGGTATTGAAATCCTTGGCGAGCTCTAGAAAGGCTGTGTGAACCACCTTACCCTCATCTATGGCTTTGGTGACTGCTTCAAAGAAATCTATCAGGTTTAGGAGACATGATCTGCCTTTTACAAACCTGAACTGGGTGTGATCCAGAGTTTGGAGATTGCCAGTGTCTTTGTTTATGAGTTCCATGATGATACGTTCCATGGCCTTCCAGACCAGGCTCATCAGGCTAATGGGGCGGTAGTTCCCAGACAGTGTCCGTCATGGCTTCCCCTTTGTGGAGTGGGATAACCATCGAGGTGCACCATTCAGTGGGCACAAAGCCTGAGATGAGGCTATGATTGAACATAGTACTTAGGTGGGGTGCCAGTTTGTTCTGTAGTTCATGAAGAATACAGCCTGGGATATTGTCAGGTCCAATTGATGCTGCATTCTTGGCTTTGGAGAGTGTGTTTTTTACCTGTGCAGCTGTGATTACAGGAACTTTGCATTCTTCCATTATAGAGATGGGCTCTCTAGGGGGTGAGAGGGGGGTAAAGTTAGCACTAAACCAATCTGCCAGGATGTTGGTTCTGTATATATACATGTAACATAGCACTGTGACTTTCAAGTATGTTAGTGGCAGAGCAATAGATGTCACTGACATGCATAATCATTAGCACTGCAGTTATTTGCACATGTCCCTGTGGCAGACAGCCTGTACCTTGGGCAGTACAAGATGACAGCCATGAGAATATGCTGGCCAGTTCCTGACAGTATTGACCACCCATGGACATAGCTCATTGACCCCTGCATATTGGGCACATGCAATATGTTTTCATGTGTATTGGGACAGCCCTACCAATCTGTGTTATGCTGCTATTTCCCTGCAAACATACATGCTACTGCATTTCTGTGGGTATATTGAGGTGGGGGGCACATCTGTCAATTGTAGATATTTGCAGAGGCTGTGCTGCTATTTGCTTTACATTTTGATTATATTTACCATACTATTGTGCCCTGTCTTGGGGACTACAGGCATATCAGTAAGGAGCACAAGTGAGATTGTAATGGCATACTTTTGCAAGTCAGACTTGTTAGCCTTCAGAGCCTTACTGCAACTGCGAGACCTGCTGTGCTATGACTGTGTGGGTCTGCAGGGGGATGATTCAACATTGCTGCCATTTGTGGAGCTTTACCAGACATTTCTCTCTGGTTTTCTACAGCTGACTTGCTGTGTGGGTCTGAGGGATGGGTATGGGACCCCACACTGACATCCATGGCTGTAAGCTATGACTCCCCCAGTTAGTCGGCCCCACACATATACTGCAGTGGGATTTGGCACCTTGGGTACTACTGTATAGTGTGGGAGGCCATTATTGAGCAGACATTTCCTGTTGTCATACATAGCTGACAGTTGTCTGCTGCTACCCCAGTAGTCCACCTCATTCCCTTGCATGCATGCAACAATACCATACATATGCTAGCAGAACATACTGATACATTAATTTACTGCTAAGGCAACTGACTTCCCTTGTGCCTATGGCAGTTGTGTGTACACAGCTTGAGGACTGCCTATGTTGGATGCACACAGTATGCTGCCTAAACATGTTCATTTACAGGTAGTGTGATGTGTGTGTCATCCCTTTTTACTATGTGTGTGAGTAGAGAAAGGTGTCAGTCCCTGGGTGCCTACAGTGTCTGTGTGTGTGTGTGCTATGCGTTGCCTCTTTGCCAAGGCCAGGCCATACTGGGCATGCCTCCATCTGCCTACAGGGGCTGGTTCAAGGGGTTCCTCATCCGAGTCCCTCTGTGCCTGTGGGGACCTTGGCAATGGTGGTGGGCTGCATGGCCCTTCCCCATCCTGTTACTGCTGCAGCTGTTTCCACAGGATCATATTGTGTAGCACAGCACATACTATGAACATGTGTGCACATGTGAATGGAGAGTACTGTAAGGCTCCATCAGATATGTCCAGGCAGCGGAACCGTAACTTGAGCATCCCAAACACATGCTCTATAATGATCCTGGTTTGTATGTGTGCCTCATTATGGCATTCTTGCATGGGTGTGTGTGCATTTCTGATGGGTGTCATCATCCATTGCTTCAGTGCATAGCCAGCATCCCCCACCAGATGTCCATACGGGATGTCCCCCTCTGGCAAATCCCTGATACAGCTGTGAGGAATGCCAGATGTGGGAGTTGTGATAGCTTCCAGGGCTGCCAGCACACACATTCATGATAATGCCCTGGGCATTGCACATGACCTGACAATTGATGGAGGGGAAGTCTTTGTGGTATATGTAGAACCTACCCTGCTCACTGGGTGGTGCTTTGATGTGCATGTGCATGCATCTATGGAACTCGGTACCTCCAGGTATTCAGCCACATGGTGGGAGAGGTGCATATTGCTAGTCAATTCCTTACAGGTGTTGGGGAAGTATATGCGGTCATGGGCATTTGGTAGCATGGCATCAAGGAACTGGTGGAGTACTCTGGATGCAGATACCTGTAACACACCCATGATATCCCCAGTAGGTCTTTGGAAAGTACCTGTAGCTAGTATTCTTAAGGTTACACATACCTTAGTATCGACTGGGATGGGTTCTCTTCTGTTTGTTCTGGATGTGATGGGAGGCCGTCACACCTCCACAATTTGCTGAAGTATGTCCCTGTCCACCCTGTAGTGCTCTACTATCTCCAGGTCATGTAGCCCCTGGTAGGTTATGCTGGGTCTGAGCACTCTTCTCCTCCTGAGTCTGGTGCGGTCCTCCTCCTCTCTGCACTCAGCCTCTGGTACATACAGATGGATCAAAGCAATGGCAGCCCCTAACATTTTTCCAGTTAAAATTCCTCCTCATGTATACACCAATGGTGCAGAGTTTGTGAGACAAACCAGACTGTAAGGTGTTTCCATACTTTATATTGTGGTGCTACAGATGCTGTCTGTATGATTGGCTCACTATGATACATTCCAGCTTCCATCTATATTACTCATGGCTTTGATTTGTTCACTGTGAATGTTAGAGGCATTACAGGTAATCTGTGCATGATTGCCTTTATTCTGCTGTTGCCTTTTTTTTTTAATTATTTTTTTCTTACATCTCCTCCCATTTTCAGCTATGCAGCCACCCGCCAGATGTATTATTGTATGCTTTAGCTGGCCCATTGTGAGATGCAAGAATCCCATATTAGTGATTTCTACTTCATTTCTCCTTTATTGTACTGTTGCCCTTTATTTATTTATTTTTTATATCACCTCCCATTTTCAGCTATGTAGCCACCTGCTGGCTGTATTAATGAGTGCTTTCATTAATACATTGAATCCCCAAATGATGTGGATACTCTACTAAAGGGCCTTACAGAAACAGATGCTTGGTGCCAGAGCCATGAGCTCAAGCTCAATGCCAAGAAATGTATAGTTACCCCCTTTGGGAAAAAAACATGTACCCATGAATTACCACATAGGTGGCAGTACACTAAACACTGAAAGTGTGATAAGAGACTTAGGGACACAGGTGGACAGTGGTCTCACCTTCAATAACCACATCACCAAAATAGTCAGGAAATCCTTCTATGTGGCACACCCCATCACTAAGGGCTTTTCATCCAGAAAAAAGGAGGTCATTGTCCCACTGTACTCATCCCTCATTAGACCCATTATAGAATACAATGCCCCATTTGGCATGTACCTCTCAAGACATCTGCAACACCTGGAAAGGCCACAGAAATACCTCACTAAAAGAATCACAGGCCTAAAGCAGATGTCCTATGCTGACCGCCTTAAAAAACTCCAGTTATACTCTGTTGCATATCGTCTACTCAGAGGCGATCTCTGCTTAACATACAAGGCCATGTCAAACCCAGAGCTGTTGGACATGCTACACTTAAAGAAATCCCAATCCCTCAGAGCCACATGCTCCAGGGATCTAAACCTTGTCATCACAATAAACAAAACATGCTGGAGGGATAGTTTCCTGACCCAGAGAATCCCCAGACTCTGGAATAGACTGCCCATGCATGTCAAGCAGAGCGCCTCCTTGGCCCTCTTCAAAAGGAACCTTCACAATTGGATGAGAGAAAGGAAATTCACCCCGTGGATCACATCAGACATGGAACCAGGGAAGTAAATAGTGTGGGAAAAAATAGCCAGGGAATTGTTATGGCTAGGCTTGTGTAGGCCCTAGGGCCAATAGCCTAGTACCAACCTCTGAACCTATGAGCCTTTCAATGGCCCATTGTGTGTTGCAGTATCCGATATTGCTGTTTGCACTGCATCCCCGGTGCACCACACAGATCCATTTAGCTAGTGTAAACAGCAAGAAATGGCCTTCCCCTGTGCGCGAACATGTTCCTCAGTTCATGGAATAAGACTATACGGCCTCAGACACACACCCTCACTTAGTTGTGCCTAGCTAAGCACAAACCTGGCCAACAGAGCTCCAGTGTGCTTACAGCAAGCATGCCACACCCCCTTTTCATGTTAGTTGCTCCTCCTGTCTACACTGTGGTGTTAGAGCACCTACACAGTTAGGTGCAGTGTGACACTTAGAAGAAATTTGTGGTTCAGTATAAGTCCCCTCATTAACATACATCACTGCCTTAATCCCTAGTTTCTGCACTAAACATGAGCCTTCCCCCTTAGCAACCTTCGTTCCCTGCCATTGTTCACCTTCTGCATGCCAATGACTATCATGGCAAAATGCAGATTTCCCCTACAGTTGTCTTTTCCTTTTTTTTTTTATTTTCCCCAGCATCCCATTTGTGCTCCACTTCCCCTTACTTAAATGGCAGAGATCGACCAAAAAAAAAAACTTTATTTTTTAACATATTGGGCTTTTTTAAATGCCAATGACCATATATTTAGCAAATGGCATGCCCAGTGTATTTAATACATGCTTTTTTGGGCGCTGCCAGGGCTCCGTTTGTTTATTTGCAGATTTTGCAAATGCCACTGTTCCTGCACAGAGACCAGCCTCCTTGTAGGATTGCTCAATCAGCCCATTTGCATGTTTTTTACCAGCAAATGAGTTGATTAGCATGCTGAACAGTTTTCTGTGTAGGGAGAGTGTAGGGCCGCTCATGCACGTCAAAACGGCACATACCTGGATCGTGAGATGGCTATTTTCCATGCAGGAATAGCTATACTGTTCCTGCACAGAAAATTTCCATTAATAAATCCCGGGGAGTGCTTTTGCCTCCTTTTTTCACTTTGTTGATAAGTTTTATTCGATAATGTATTATTTTTGCAGTAACAGATTTGATCCATCCCCTATGCTTCATGCCTTAATTATAGGTTTTGTTGCAATGGAGCACATGGCCATTCCTTATCTTAACAAAGTTCCATTGCTTCTAAACAATGGTGTATTTCTTTTATATAACCATATGATGCATTATCTATGTTTAATCAGCCAAATTCCTGTTTTAATTTTATTCACTTCCACCTACTTAGTGTTGAGCAGGTCCAGGACTCTGCCTACATCTCTTGAGTTAACTATTACTTGTTGCTTAAGTCTGTTCCATAAATGGCACTGAGAACACTGCCATTCTGGATGCTTCTGAATACTGATCTGGAATGTATGACATTGTGTCAACAATGTCAAAGCTTTGCTCAGTTACACAGCCAGGATGCATTCTTTTCATAGGATTCCTAGGGGATTCAAGGATTTAAAGCTAATGATTATGTAAACCTTGCCAATCCACATTCTCAGGATTTAACACCTTTCATAAGGAAAGAGAAGCCATTTAGTCATGGGATAATTTTGAGTGGACCTATCTAGTCATATAGATTTAATTTGAAGGAACAATGTAGAAACACATTGTATATTCTGTAGAGGAAGTGTATTCCAAAAAAGGGGATCCACTGGCTGATTACCCTATTTCTTCATTGTGCTCTGTTTATCTGGTAATGAAGTTTCAGGTCTTTGGTCCTAGTGTTAGCTTAGTTATAGAGATATAGGTGGTCAAGGACCACCACATCGTCAATGGTGAAGTAAATGAGGCATAGATCACACTACAGGAGACTATAAGACAGAGTACAGGAAGAATACTCTCATGCTAACTAATGATCATAAAACCAGATGTCTTTATTGTTAAGAACCTCTGGACCTTTTCAAGTTTGTTGAAATGTTGGAAATAAAAATAAAAATAAATGCATGTTTTATATCATTAGGGTCAGTAACCTTGACACCTTGACAGACATATATAATTTACCCGATGTCTGTCAAGTACAGAGCCCCAGGAGTCACTGAACAAAGGACACAAAAATGTCCAAAAAGGTCTTCCATATGAAAGCCTGCAAAAGATGATCTAGCGTGACTTATAGCATCATATATTCAACAGAGGTAAAGTGAATCAGCTCTTGTTAGTAGGAATTTTCATTTAGAAATTATAAAAATTGCGTTATAGTTATACAGAAAAGCACACCTAACATTCCTTTCCTGTTTCATTTAAAATACATTCTAGTCTTCCACCATCTGGAACTTGAATTCAAGTCAAAGAAGTTGCAAAAAGTAATTAGTGCCACAAAAGCCAAAGTTCTGCCTAGTGGGCCTTCTATGTTATACTCTGGACCTAGAAAGCAATTACACTTCTTTGAATCACCAGTGTTGCATTAATGCACTACACTCTTTGGACTGGCTTACAGATGTTCATCATCCTCACCACAGATTCATTCCTGAATCTACAATCTAGTGCATTGTTCACTGCAAAGATGTTGAAACAGCCTTGGATAAGGGCAGTATTCATAGCCTGGGGCTTTGCATACTCATAATGGTGATCCATGAAGAACAGCTCTATATGATTATGCAAATCCTGGAGTGCTAGCATGACTTTGGAACTGCAGAGGACTTTTTTCCTAAACGACCCCACATCAGAAATGTGTAACATGATTTACAATTAACTGATACGGGGATTGCAGCTATGCTGTTAAGGGGGAACTCATTTGCATAAAAAGTTTGTAAATCATCCTGAAGTTATGCCAGAAAACAGCCATTTTTTAGGCATGCATGGAGATGCTATGCAAGCATATATGGTGCTTCATCATACCTGGACATTTGTACTAGAGGGTCACTTGGGTATTATTTTGATGCTTGTATATACCTGAACATTTTATTGAAGGGATTGCTTAGGTGAAATGTTTATTTTGCTGGTTATGCATATTTGGATATATTACTAAAGGGGTCACTTGGGTGAAATGTTTGTTTTAGTGGTTGTGCATACATGGACATATTACTGAAGGGGTTGCTTAGGTGAAATGTTTGTTTTAGTGCTTGCACATACTTGGACACTTTACTGAAGGAGTTGCTTTGGTGAGATGTTCATTTAGTGTTTGTGCATACCAGAATATACTGCTGAAAGAGCTGATTGGGTGAATGCTTCATTTTGGTGCATGTGCATACCTGGACATGCTACTGAAGGGGTCGCTTAGATGGAATGTTCTTTTAGTGCTCGTGCATACCAGGGCATGTTATTGAAGATGTCACTTTGGTGAATGCTTCATTTTGGTGCTTGTACATACTAGGACATATTACTGAGAGGGTCACTGGAGGAGTTAAATCATTTGTGTGTCAGTGAAGGGCTTGTCCATACTTGGACAAACAAGTTTTCAGACTGCAACTCCACTATCAAAGATGAAGCATTTCTTTTAGTAATGGATGTGCATACAGCAGGGATGTCTGACTATGAATTGCAAAACCAACTCATTAGCATACTACTCTTTACATCACTTTTCATTTGCATCTCATTATTTTTTAGGCCTTGTACATTAGCATAAATAGCATCTATGAATGGTGCCTTTGCTACGTTCAGTCATAATTACCAGGAATACACCTATCACATTTACAGAAAGCACTATGGGTACTGCCCTAAGTGTCACACATTTATGAAGCTGTTTGACATTAATAGTGCTTCTTGTTGTATAATACCTATAAAGAAGAGATCAACGTCTGCATCTACACCTGCAAACATTACGATATACAGAGTAACAATGTTCTACTGCCAAACAAATATCGTTTTTAATAAATATTGTAGTCATTGCTATCAGTTTATGATTTGATTGAGTTTGTATGGAAAATGAGATAATCAGTAAGTTATTCTTACTTTACTTGTTACAGACATATACTTTTTAGCTGAGAAATGCTTTTTTGTATAGAGGGCCCAGAATGGAGGCTTTATTTACTGTGTATGAATAATTGCCATATTGTAATGTATGATCAGTTCAGCTTACTTATGTTGGTTAAATAAAAGTGAGAGCATCCTAATACTACCTGGTGACAAATCACTACCTACTGATCTAGCTTACTCACTAGAAATGAGTTTTGGAGTAGATCTGCTTGATTAACATTGTCTAACACACTCAGATGCCAAAAATTAAAAGGCACATTTTTCATCTGATTAATAGCTGACTGGGAATTTCTGATTTCAAATTGCCGGCATTTGCAAAATCAGCTATTGTCACATGGAATATATCTCATTTGTAGACCTGCAAAGCTAGCAATTATCATTTCATCTTGTATATTGAATGTTAATAATTACATGTGTGTCTGTGGGTGCAACAAATGATTCAGTGTGCTTGCAAAGTCAGTCTGTGTCAAAGCATTTAATATTCCTTTGGCCACCTTTTAAAAATAAAGGTTGTAGTTTTTATTTTAAATAATAAGTTAACAGAGTCTATGACAGAAACAAATGCCTTGCTTGATTTGTGCTTGACAAAACAATGTGCAAATCTCATGAACAAACAATGCACTGATGTCACTGAATGAACTGATGTGGTCATAAAATCGGAGAATACCCTTAAATAAAAAAAAAAGATCAATTAATTTGTGACAGATGCATTTTGCTGCATTATTTGTATGTGGAAATTACCTGCACATATTATAAATGTTTGCAGAGACATGCTGTGAAACTGTGTATCAAAATCCATGCTTAGTCGGCACTTACATTTGCTAAATTGCAAATCTAGTCTGGTCTGAGCCAGATATAGAGCAACTGTTCTTTTGCACTGATGAGTGTGTGAACATCTGGGTTTCATATGTTTACTTCTCCTAGAAGATAAATAGCTAGAACGGATTAAACACACTCTGTACGTGCTTAACTGGAGACAGAATTAGCGACAGTTATGTGCTGGTACAGTCAAACTTCTGTATGGTCTTATCATCACTGAAGGATAAATGGGATTTCTTTGCCAGCATGAAGTCCTTACATTTCTAAATGAACGTGATATTTTGATTATGTTCTGTCTGTGTACCATGCCTCTCAAGTTTCATCAGCTGCAGGCCTAAAATCAGCCATGATCTTTAGATTTTACTTTTTTCATAAGTGCTCCAGAAAATACTGCAACTACATAGATAACAGTAAATTCATTATGCTGATTTTTTGAGAGGATGCCAGTTATGTCCAATGTATTTATTTATGTGTACCCCCAACAAATATTTTCATCAGTTATTGCTCCCAGACTCACATTTTTCCCTGTTTCCCTTGCTAGCGAGCGTATTTTGTAACTGCAGCATTAAATCAGTGTAAGCTACTCCATTATATGTTGAATGGTTAAGCCTCTATGGCTCCCTTTTAGAGCCTTTGCATTTGCCCATCTCTCTTTCTGTCTGTCTTTGTGCTTCTGTGAAATCAAGAATCTGTTTTTTTGTTATGATTGCTTTTAAGTTTGTACAGTGATTGGAAATTAAAAATTTTAAGCAATAACATTATTTATATTTGCATATGCCTAGAGAAAGGTATGATATATTATCAAAAAAGTAAGTCAGAAATCAAAAGACCACATGCTGTGTTTCAGGAAGATGTCATACTGTTCTTGCTGAGACAGAGACACGAGTTGGAGGAGGTTAGTAGGGTGTTGAAAGATCTCAAAGAGCAGCTGCAGCAACTGGAATATTACCATTGCTAATGGGCAGTCAAAATCCCAGAAAACAGATGCCTCATGTAGGGGAACAAACTGAGGATGCATTTGGCAGCCTGCCAGAAGATCTGGGAGAATGAGAACTGGACTGCCAGACTCAGGACTCAGGATACTTTTATTATAAACTGTCAGAGCATGGTGAAATTATTTTTATGTCTTCTCATAGGCAACATGCAGAATTCCACTGCAACCTCAAACTTACTGACTTGCCTATTTTATTTATTTATGTTCCTGATCTCTATTAGCAACGAAAATTAAGGCTGTGAGGTGTTGTTCCTGTGGTACAGAGTCTGATTCCTTCATCACTCATTCGCCTACAGTGTGACCTTGAGCAGGCTGTGAGGTGTTGTCCCTTTGGTACAGAGTCATATTCCTTCATCACTCAGTCGCCTACAGTGTGACCTTAAGCAGGCTGTGAGGTGTTGTTCCTGTGGTACAGAGTCTGATTCCTTCATCACTCCATCTACAGTGTGACCTTGAGCAGGCTGTGAGGTGTTGTTCCTGTGGTACAGAGTCTGATTCCTTCATCACTCCACCTACAGTGTGACCTTGAGCAGGCTGTGAGGTGTTGTTCCTGTGGTATAGAGTCTGATTCCTTCATCACTCCATCTACAGTGTGACCTTGAGCAGGCTGTGAGGTGTTGTTCCTGTGGTACAGAGTCTGATTCTTTCATCACTCTACCTACAGTGTGACCTTGAGCAGGCTGTGAGGTGTTGTTCCTGTGGTACAGAGTCTGATTCCTTCATCACTCATTCGCCTACAGTGTGACCTTGAGCAGGCTGTGAGGTGTTGTTCCTGTGGTACAGAGTCTGATTCCTTCATCACTCATTCACCTAATGTGTGACCTTGAGCAGGCTGTGAGGTGTTGTTCCTGTGGTACAGAGTCTGATTCCTTCATCACTCTGTCTGCTGTGTGACCTTGAGCAGGCTGTGAGGTGTTGTTCCTGTGGTACAGAGTCTGATTCCTTCATCACTCCGCCTACAGTGTGACCTTGAGCAGGCTGTGAGGTGTTGTTCCTGTGGTATAGAGTCTGATTCCTTCATCACTCATTCGCCTACAGTGTGACCTTGAGCAGGCTGTGAGGTGTTGTTCCTGTGGTACAGAGTCTGATTCCTTCATCACTCTGCCTACTGTGTGACCTTGAGCAGGCTGTGAGGTGTGGTTCCTGTGGTACAGAGTCTGATTCCTTCATCACTCTGTCTGCTGTGTGACCTTGAGCAGGCTGTGAGGTGTTGTTCCTGTGGTACAGAGTCTGATTCCTTCATCACTCTGCCTACAGTGTGACCTTGAGCAGGCTGTGAGGTGTTGTTCCTGTGGTATAGAGTCTGATTCCTTCATCACTCATTCGCCTACAGTGTGACCTTGAGCAGGCTGTGAGGTGTTGTTCCTGTGGTACAGAGTCTGATTCCTTCATCACTCTGCCTACTGTGTGACCTTGAGCAGGCTGTGAGGTGTGGTTCCTGTGGTACAGAGTGTAATTCCTTCATCACTCTGTCTGCTGTGTGACCTTGAGCAGGCTGTGAGGTATTGTTCCTGTGGTACAGAGTCTGATTCCTTCATCACTCATTCGCCTACAGTGTGACCTTGAGCAAGTCACTTCACAGATATTGCTATCAGAACATCCCTGCAAAGGTCCTTTCTGCCTAGTGAGCTTAACTTGCTAACAAATAGATAGTGTTACTACATTTGTCTTCTCCCTACAATATATCCTTACTGACTAGTTGATTTCCCAAGAGATGACAGCTTTACACTGAATTCCTTCTAGTGACAGGCAGGAACAAATGTCATTAGCAGTACAATCATCCATAGGGTATGATGGAGGTTTCTCTCCACATGTCCACTGAGTCTCAACAGATTTATGTGCAATAGACATCTAGAAAGTATGCCTCTCTCTTCCTTTAATGACATCATCTGAAGCAGCCAAGTATTTTCCTTGAAAACATGTAATTATATTGATCCTCAGTCTTCAACAAGGATTTAGAAATTGTTTCACACCTTTGGCAAGGGCTCCAAGTCTCCATCCAGAGGGAGATGAGTAGGGATCTGAAACAGCATCATTCCTCCCTATCCCCCACCTCTTTTTCTCTCTCTGGTTAGATTCTTCAGTGCTGGACCACAGATCAAACCCAGAATATTAGGATTTTACTCATGCTTTAAAAACATTTATTTTATTTTTCACTGTAGTTTACTGAGTTGAGTCCCATTAACCAAACACATAATAGATCATCCAATACTCTCCGGCTGACACAGACATCCTCCAAAAGGGTCTTACTGAGATGGACACCTGGTGTCAAAGTCATGGCCTCAAGCTAAATGCCAAAAATGCATAGTCATCCTGTTTGGGAAAAAGAAAATACTCACAAATTACCACATAGGCGGCAGCCCCCTTAATACAGAAGAGGTAATAAGAGATCTGGGGACCCAGGTAGATAGTAATCTCTCCTTTGACAATCATATTGCCAAAGTAGTCAGGAAATCCTTCTATGTGGCCCATCTAATTACTAAAGGGTTTGCATCTAGAAATAAAGAGGTTATAGTGCCCCTCTACTCGTCACTCATTAGACCCATCATAGAGTACAATGCCCCATTTGGGATGTACCTCACAAGACACTTCCAACAGCTGGAAAGACCACAAAAGTACCTCACCAAGAGGATTACTGGTCTCAAACATATGTCCTATGCAGCCTGACTGAAAAAACTCCAGCTGTACTCAGTGGCATATCGCTTACTCAGCGGTGATCTCTGCCCGACTTACAAAGCCATGTCCAACTCAGAATTGATGGACATGCTCCACCTAAAGAAATCCAAGTCACAGCGAGCCACGCACTCTAGTGAGCTAAACCTTGCCACAACAATAAATAGAAAATGCTGGAGGGATAGATTCCTGTCACAGAGACTCCCCATGCTTTGGAACAAAATTCCAAATTACATCAGGCAGAGCCCCTCACTAACACTCTTCAAGAGAAACCTTGACGAGTGGATGGGTAACAGAAAATTCACCCCTGGGATCACTTTATTGGCTCTGCTTGACAGAGGATCAGTTAATTAATCAATGAGGCAGTGAAAGCTGACACACTCTGGCTAGGCTTATAAATGCCCTCTGGCAGATAGCCTAGTACCTACCTATAAACCTATGAACCTATAAGTCAAAACAGTGCAGGTTTATCATATAAAAAAGCAATAAAGCAAAACAAAAAATCAGAGCTCTGCAACTGCTTTCTTTCTTTCTTTCTTTCTTTCTTTCTTTCTTTCTTTCTTTCTTTCTTTCTTTCTTTCTTTCTTTCTTTCTTTCATCTATCTATCCCTCTATCTAAAATATTTATATAGTCATTAACTGGGTAAAAGGGCTGGTCCACAGATCCTTTTTAGTCACATTGATATATATAAAAGGATATGGTCCGAGGGAGCAGACTTGGCACTACAAGACTGCTTTGAATGTATGAACTGGTCGGTGTTTAGAGAGGCATCTGTAAAGAACCATCATATTGAACTGGAGGAGTATACGGAATTTGTAAAATGTGTTGATGATGTAACAGTCATCAAATATATCATCATGCGTGCTCATCAGAAACCTTGGCTATCTGGTGAAGTATATGAACTCCTAAATGCACAAAATGCTGCATTTAAATCAAAAGACAAGGATGCCCTAAGACAAGACAGAGCAAATCTAAGTAGAGGTATAAAGAAGGCTAAGAGGACCTATGGATATAAAATTCAGTGACACTTTTCTGATCAAAGGGACTCCAGACATCTCTGGCAAGGCGTGCAAGCTATAACTGACTATTGGCCTGCATCCTCCCCATGTGATGACAACACAGAATTTATGAATAAACTATATGCCTACTTCATCAGATTTGATATGGACAACAACACTGTGCCAAATAAGCTCCCTGTTGAACAGGGTGAAGAGGTGATATGTCTAAGAACATCTGATGTTCTGAAGACCCTGATGCAAGTAAACCCAAGAAAAACAGCTGGTCCTTATAATATTACGGGAAGGGTACTAATAGACCGTTCAACCCAACTGTCTACTGTACTAACTGTACTAACTGTACTAGCAAATATATTCAACACATTCCTGCAACTAGTCATTGTACCCAGTTGGTTCAAAAATACGACAATCATTCCCTTACCCAAGAAATCCTAACCAATAAGCACAACTGATTACTGGCCATTTGCTCTTACATTAACAGTAATGAAGTGCTATTAGTGGTTGATCAAGAACTATATCTCTTCAAGCCTACCTGCAACATTATATATATTACAGTTTGCTTATAGATCTAACCGCTGCATGGCTGATACAATAGCTATAGCACTTCATGAATCCTTGGCACATCTAGAGAACAATGAATTGCTATGTCAGAATGCTGTTCATTGATTTTAGTTCTGCCTTTAACACTGTCATCCCCCAGAATCTGATATCAAAGCAGAGCCCGTTATGTAACTGAATACTGGACTTTCTCATCAACAAAACACAAAAGGTATGTGTGGAAAATAACAGTTCAATCAGTATTACACTGAGCATGGGTGTCCCTCAGGGCTGCATCCTAAGTCTTCTGCTGTTCACTTCGTTAATGCACGACTGCATGGCCAAGCATGAATCCAACAAAATCATTGAGTTTGCAGATGATACCACTGTCATAGGTCTTGTCAGAAATGATGAGGAAACAGCCTACAGAGATGAAGTGGAGCATCTGATAGGCTGATGTGACAGCAACAATCCAGCCTTAAATGTAAGCAAGACCAATAGTGGACTTCAGGAGGACTCAGGGGAGATATAGCAACCTCCAGAAATTAAGAGGGTGGCAGTAGAAAGAGTCAAAAACACCAAGTTCCTGGGGGTGCACATCTCAGATTACCAATACTGGTCAACTCATATTAAACACACAGTGAAGGGGACACAGCATCTGCACTTCCTATGGAAACTAAGGAAGGCAAACCTGCCTCAGTCCATCCTCAAAGACTTCTACAGAGGGAACATCAAGAGCATCCTATCAAACAGCATAATAGTTTGGTATGGTAACCAGAAAGCATCTGATCACAAGGCTCTCCTGAGGGTAGTGAGGACAGAGGGAAAGGTCATTGGTTCCTCACTCCCATCCATGGATGATCTGCATGAGACTTGGTGTGTGGGAAGGGCTAGGAAGATAATTGATGATCCCACTCACCCTGCCCATGGCATATACTTCAGCCTTTCCTCGGGCAGGCAGTATCGCAGCTTATACTGCAAAACTTCTAGACTGAACAGGAGCTTCTTCCCTCTATCCATAAGGCTGCTGAACTTGAAAGCCAGGCATGACAGTGAATAATCAGATCAATATGCCAATTGCTGTGAAGTACCATCTATAGTAATCACTTTGGCAAATTGTTTCAATAACTGGTACAGTTAGCCTGATTTCTTATGCTATTACTTTGTGCATTTGCAATAGTCAGGAGTGAGTCACCACTGCATACATTTCCAATATGAACATCAGAATATATCATACTACAACTGCTGAAGTGCAATATCAAATCAATCACAATGTAAAGTCATAGGGGGTAATTCAGTAAAGCTTACATGGAGCTAATCTCTGTGAAAGCATAGTGGCATGGCTCGAACACAGAGTTAAGAGCCTATGCGATCCAGGAAACAAGGCTGGGGGCATGCACATTCCCCCCAGCAGTATTCCGGCACAGAGGTGATGGAATAATGCAAATCAACTCATTTTCTGGTTGAAAACCATGCAAATTAGGTGAATTTGTGATCCAGCAAGCAGACAGGCATCCGTATAGCAGCCGTATCTGTAGCAGAAATGTATGCAGTTAGTAACCGTGTATAGGACTGCAAAATTAAAAACCGGGCCGTGACAACTCCAAATAAGTATGTATTATGTTCAATAGGCATGCCAATGGCCAAAACTATGGCCATTGGCATGCAAAAATATTTCAAAAGCATAAAAATTAATATTTTTTTCTAGATATGAGCCATTTAAGCAGAGTGCAGTGGCGCACAAACAGGGACCATGTCAAATTTAAAAAATAAATAAAAAATGCAATAAAGGTGACACTTTTAATTTTGCCATTATACTGGCCAGCATGCAGACTCATAACAATGACAGGTAACAGTGGTTGCTAAGGACATAGGCTCTGGTGTAGGGGTGTAACTAGTGTATAAGCAAGTATGGGTATGTAAATGAGCTAAGTTTATTGAATAGCAAAATGGGACACCGTGTCTGCTGGTACCTAACCATATAGCGGCTATAATGTGGTAAGGCAGGCAGACGAAGAAGCTGACATGAAAATAGTGTGTGTCATGCTTTCTGTAAGCACACTGAAGCTTACAAAACCTTCAGTGTCTGTGGACACTGAAAAGAGGATCTGGGAATGGAATGGAATGCAGGGGGTGTGTGACAGGAACTGTAACACACCCCCTGCATTGTGAAAGTGCCATACGCCGTACGGCGCTTTACAATAAAAAGTATCCTCAGAAAAACACCTCTGAACCACTTAGAGCAAGAAGTCTGGACAAAGGCAATAGAAAAAGTGGGACAAAAGGGTAATAGGGACAGTTTTTAAATATTGCCCTTAGAAACTTAGAAAGTTGATAGAATGACAGATTTTGTATTAGCATGGATTTTCATGGAGAGTATGTGGCCTGCAACTGACATGCTAATATGTGATATAGTGATATATATAAATTTAGAATGGTTGTATGTTTTTTTCCACTGTATTTGAAGTTTAAGCATAGCTGAGCAGGTTTGAGCACCCCGGTGCTTTGCTCAGCAGTGCTTAAAACAGTGGTTAGCACTATATAGAAATGTATAGCTTAAATCTAAACTGGTAAGATAGCTCAGTGGTTAGCATTCTGGTTTTGTATACAGTAAATGCAGGGATCAAATGCCAAGACAGGCAATTCAGCTTATACATGGGAAAGCATTGTTAATTTTTTTGATAGGTGTTGCTGCTGCTTTGCACTGGATGAGGGAAAGTCAGTATACACAGCTTATCTTGACTTGGCCAAAGCTTTTGACACAATCCCCACTCGGGAATAACTATGTCATCATGCAGGTGCCCAACTGCCTCACTGATAGTACCCACAAGGTCAAAATAGGTGCCACTACATCCAATAGCAGAAATGTCACTAGTGGTGTCACAGGGATCTGTCCTGGGACCCTATTGTTTGCTATCTATTTCACAGAGGTCCAGGAAAAGACAAGGGGCCTGTGGCAGACCAAGTTTGTGGAGGACTGTAACTTGGCTGCTGTCATCGACTCCCCAAATGATGTTAACATAGTTCAAGAGGGTCTCACAGCAACAAATGACTAGTGCCAAAGGCATGGCCTTAAGTGCAAAAAAAGTATTAGCATACCATTCATCAAAAACACAGCACCTACTGATTACCACGTTAGCGGTAAACCCCTAAACACACAAACTGTGCTGAGAGACCTAGGTACTCAACTTGTAGTGGCAGTGGTCAAAAAAGGCTTTTACTTGGGTTATAATGAAAAGACTTTACTGGTGCATCCGGTACCTTGGCTTTCACCTTCAAGGAATAATTTTACACTCAGAACAGCTTGAGTTTTATACACCATGTAATTACATAATCTATTGCACATTCCCAATTAATCAAACAATCAATTAATTAATTTGTTCTAAATCAGTGTATACATAAGATTCCTTACTTAAATTATAAATCTCATGCAGAATATTAAATATATGTACAATATTAAAGATATATAAATAAATACATAATAAACCAAAAAAGCACATAGTAGATAATAAATATAAAATATACTTCCTACCTACTACATAAATACTACACACAAAATTAAGCAAATGTAAACATATATTACTACAGAGAAGAAACTACAGAGAAGAGACTACAATATATATATATATATATATATATATATATATATATATATATATACACATACATTGGTGTTGGTCATGTGTTTTGTAATTTAAGTAGGGAATCTTATGTATACACTGATTTGGAACAAATTAATTAATTGATTATTTGATTAATTGGGAATGTGCAATAGATTGTGTAATTACATGGTATATAAAACTCAAGCTGTTCTGAGTATAAAATTATTCCTTGAAGGCAAAAGCTGAGGTACCAGATGCACCAGTAAAGTCTTTTCGTTATTTCTGGTGTAGAGTGCATTTCTTTTGGTACAGTTTTCTGTTTTACATTTATTTGAAGGTTTTTTTTCACCAAGAGGTGAAGAAATGACAGCAGAAGGTTCCCAGATTTCTTGCTCAAAAATTTGGAGAGACAGAGAAGAGAGAATTGCCAGTGATGATCTGTGGAAGATGGGATAGACCAACTCCTTTGAGGCTGATTTCGCCAAACTGTAGCAGCTACTTACTAAAGAGGTGACTCTTTTTTATGACATCAAATTGCTGGAGAGATATGTTGCCTTAGACATCACTCCCTGAGATCTAAGGATTAGTAAGTTGCCAGCGTTTGATTTTGTCGAAGATAAGCCTGACCTACAAGTGGAATAGAATGCGGTTTCTTTAGTATGTACCAAGACAACATAATCAAACGAAATGTAAGGCAGCAGGAAAAATTGCGAGCTGAGATCTTATGCACGCAAACACAACTTGCTGAGATGTCGACTGGAGCTACATTGGAATCCAAGCTGAATGACATTAAAAATAAGGTGGAGAAGGTAGAGGAGTCTGTCAGCTTTTGGAAAAAAGGTAACATTCAGCATGATCTTGGCAACTACAAGAGCAACATGATTTTTTTATGGCAAAGGAAGGAAGGCCCTTAAGAAGGCATTTTGGCAGTAAGGAGTTGGAAGGGCAAGATTCATTGATCTCTTCAGGTGAAATGACTGCTAGTAAGAAAAGCATTTCTTTTGAAGACCTGAATGAGGGCAGTGTGGATTCTTCCCAAGAAAAAAGAGACACAGGTAATCCAGGCATGTCAGAGGCCTCAAAAAGTCGAGGCAAAAAATGGCAGGGTAACTACAATGCCAGCAGTAATAACAGAAGCTTCAGGAACTGCAAGAGGTGGAATTGAGATGGGGAGAGGTGAAATAAGTCTTGATGGGACTCGATCCAATGGTACATTGGAAGTTAGACTTTTTCCAGTTGAGAACAGTTCAAAAGTTGTAAATTTGACTGATTGGACTTTGAACACAGATATTTTTAATCTGTTTGATAAAGTGGTAAAATGTATCCCTACTTTTATACCCAGCCTAGCAGATTTGATATTTGAAAGATTACTCTTTTCTGTCGTAAATTGCATTTGAGAGGGTTTTTTTTAAATATACTGATAATGGGAATAATGCTGATGGCAGTGTTAATATAGTTTCTTCATGTGACCAGGATGTAAGTACTGATGATTTAGATTCTCTTTTGAACCTGTCTGTCTATAATTATGATGTTGGGGAAACTGAAAGTGATGAAGATGTTATTAGTGGGTATTCCATTGAATCTGATGTTGCTTGTTTTCATACTGGATATGGTAAACTGCAGTTACCCGATAGTTCCTTATAAAAGCACCTTTATGCCCCCAAAGGTCTCCTTGAGTATTTCTATTTTTGAAAATGTGTTATGTCAGCAAATGGAGTTAGAGTATAAAAAATCTGAAAAAAGTAATGTACATTATAATTTAACAAAGCTTGAATGGGAGGCCTTGCAATTGTTGAGAACAAAGAGTGATAAATACACTTTTTTACAGGCTGATAAAGGTGGTAGTTGGGTGCTAATATCATCACAACAATACCATAATATGACTATGGCCTCATTAGGGGACTCATCGGTATATGCTGTCCTACAGCCCTACTAAAGATTTCAACATGACTTTGTTAGACATCTTAGAGAGGGGTGAAAGGTTAGGTTTTCTTAATGCTTCTGATGTAAGGAAATTGCATCTTAAGAATCCAAAAGATGCATTTTTTTAGAACCATACCTAAGATACATAAGAATTTAGAGAATCTCTGGGAAGACCCATAGTTTCATGCAAGGGCTCTTATTTACAAAATGTAGGGTTGTTTTTGGACAGTCAAATTAAAGTTTACCATTCCAGAGTTATGTCACATATAAAGAATGGCAAGGAGTTGGTGGATATAGTGGTTGGTATGGACTGGCCGGAGAATTTTGTATTGGGCCAGTGTAGATGCCAAGTCCCTTTATACAAATATTAAGAATAAATGGGGCTTGGAAGCCATCAATAATGTGATGGGGGAAAGACCATGCACTGAATTCATTATCAGACTATTGGAATTTTCACTTACACACAACTGCTTTCGTTCTGGTAACCAACATTTTCTGCAGAAGGAAGGCGCTGCAATGGGGGCTTCCTTTGCCCCCGCTTATGCCATCCTATTCATGAATCACTTTGAAATGAATTACATTTATAGCACAGAGTTTTACAACCAGAAGGTCGTCTTATATAAAAGATATATTGATGATTTAATTTTCATTTGTAAAGGTGATATTCATGATTTTCAGCATTTTGTACAGGAAATGCATAATAACAGGTTCAGATTACAGTTCACTTATAATATCAGTAGGGGGAGCATGCAGTATTTAGATTTAGAATTTTATTTGACTGAAAGGAGCCAGATAGGTTGTCGTCCTTACACCAAGGCTGTTGGAGTTAATAATTTTCTTAGCATAGACAGCATGCATGCTCCTCATCTGCTGAAATCTTTGCAATATGGGGAATTTTTGAGACTAGCCAACAATACTTCTGATCTGAGTGGGCTGGGTTATGAAATGGGGAAGGTTGAACAAAAACATTTAGTTAGAGGTTATGACCCTGAAATTTTGAGTAGAGCTAAAAATAAAGTATTACATAAATTTGGTTTGGCACATAATGTTAGAAGTGGACGAAGAGTGAATGGTATGGAGCATGGCCATAGACGGAAACATGAGGGGGAGTTAGATAAGTTGTTCTTTGTGAATAAATACTCTCCTTTTTCTGAAATTCTTCAAGGATTAGTGTGGAGATTTTGGCCCATTATAACTAATGATGGCAAACTTAGGGATTTTTTTCCAGATAGAGTCATTTTCTCCTTTAGTAGGTTTAAAAACTTGAGAGAATTATTGTCCATGGTTATGCTGTTAGAGAAGAAGGGCCCTATAGGTTGTTTTGCTTGTGGTAAATGTAGGGTCTGTAATAGAATAAAAAATTTAGATAAAACTACAATTAACAACAAAGTCTACAGAGCTAAAGATTATTACAATTGTGTTACCAGTGGGGCTATATATATCCTAGGTTGTGGATGTCCTATAGCACAGTGGCTAAAACAAAAATGGCTGTGAAGAAGAGGATTATGGAACATCTGAGTGATATCAGAAGGGGTAGGATGGAGAGGCTGGTTGCCTTGAAAGCTCGGACTCTTCTCTCTTCTTCAGTGTGTTAGCCAAGCCCAATTTTTGTCAGGGTTATGACTTTGTAGAGAAATAGGTTCAACTGGAAACTAAAAGTATTATTAATTATGGTACTTTATACCCCAAGGGATTAAATTTAGATATCAATTTGAATGTTAGTTGAATTAATTTATTGTCAAAAAAATTCATTTATTGTATAAAAAAAAAAAAAATATATATATATATATATATATATATATATATATATATATAGATACATTGGTGTTGGTCATGTGTTTTGTGGTCTCTTCTCTGTAGTTTCTTCTCTGTAGTAATATATGTTTACATTGACTTAATTTTGTGTGTAGTATTTATGTAGTAGGTAGGAAGTATATTTTATATTTATTATATACTAAGTGCTTTTTTAGTTTATTATGTATTTATATATATTTAATATTGTACATATATTTAATATTCTGCATGAGATTTATAATTTAAGTCAGGAATCTTATGTATACACTGATTTGCAACAAATTAATTAATTGATTGTTTGATTAATTGGGAATGTGCAATAGATTATGCAATTACATGGTGTATAAAACTCAAGCTGTTCTGAGTGTAAAATTATTCCTTAAAAGCGAAAGCTGAGGTATCAGATGCACCAGTAAAGTCTTTTCGTTATTTCTGGTGTGGAGCATGTTTCTTTTGGTACACTTTTCTGTTTTACGTTTATTTGGGAGGTTTTACTTGGGTTATCTCATAAGTAAAGGGATTGCAAATGGAAAAAATGAGGTTATTACCTCTCTGTACTCTTCCCTCATAAGGCCAATAATTGACTACAATGCCCCATTTGGTATGTACCTCTTCAAAAACCTGCACCGACTGGTAAGGTCACAGAAATACCTCACAAACAGAATCCATGGCCTCCAACACCTGTCCTATGTGGACAGGCTCAAATCAGTATCACTCTACTCTGTGTCATACAGATTGCTCCAATGTGACCTGTGTCTTGCCTACAAGGCAAACAGACCCTGCTCTAGTAGAGATGCTTTATATGTGTACATCTAAGTCGTCATGTAGTACTCCATCAAAAGTCTCATATCTAATATGTGACATTAACAAACCCTCCTGGAGAGATAGGTGTCTCCCAGAGGCTAATCCGTCTCTGGAATACACTCCCTGTACACGTCAAACAAAGTGCGTCACTGACCCTCTGCAAGTACACCTTGCTGAGTGGATGGCCAATGAAAAACCTGTCCCAGGGGTGCCACCTCACTAAGAGGGCCAACAGCTGCTGATTGTGGTTTCTTTTCTGGGGATATATTCTGGGCTAGGCTTGTAAGGGCCCCAGAGTCAGTAGTCTAGTAATCGTCTATGATCCCATGAACAGATAGACTCAGAGGTCTAAAGTCCATAGCTCTGTGTGTGATGTTATGACTACTACCCCACTCACACCAGAAATACAAATACATAGCAGCAACTGTGGACAAAGCCTGTGACTGCACTACAGAAGGACAAAGAGACACATATAAGGGGAAGGGGAAGGGGAATCACTGGCCAGACAAATGGAGAATGTGCACACCAGAACAAATTGCGCAGTAACATAGGTGCCATGCAGTGTATGCAGTCAGTAAACACCACCCACAACTACACAACACCTGCCAGCATTTGTGGGGCTCCTCAACAAATACAAACCCAAACAAACACACCTCAGAGCCAAAAACACATGAAAACTCCACAAATCTCCACACCACATACCATGCATAGTCCACACACCACTGTCAGGCAACCACTAAGGTCCAACCATAATCCCAACATATTACTCATAGGAGACTCCATTGTGAGGCACACAGATATTCCTCTCACTAGGCTGCATAAGGAGATAGTAATGGTTACTTGTTTGTCAGGTTCCATCACCCACCATATCACACATACACTGAAGTCTCTCCATAACAGGTACTTTTATGAGTCTGTCCCAGTCCATGTTGGTGTGAATGACTTCAGACATACCTCCCTGGACTATAGAAAGACAGACAAGATTGAGCATGCTGAATATGTGCCCCATGCAGGTATGTCCGTAGGCTTAAACAGCATTCTATTGTCACCCAGAATGATGCCTCAATACAAACACAAAATGACTGAAATTAACAAGTGGCTGATTTCTTGTGTCATCCCAGGGGGATCCCTGGGAAGATATGATCGATAGACCACATTGCTTTGCTATAGTTGACCTGCATCTGTCTCACTTGGGCTTCAGGCTTCTGGCAAAGCCCCTTGACTCCCCATAGGGCCTGTTTTAGGGAAAGTCATGAGGTCAATACTGCCAACATGAAACTCTCAAAAAATGCAAATTAAAGGTCATGCTGCTAAATTCTAGGAGTCTAAACAGGAAAATGCAGTCATTGCAAGCATTCTTAACCCTGGAAGATGGTGACATTTGTGCACTCACAGAAACCTGGCCCTCATATGCAGAGATCAACCCATCCTTACCTGGTCACTCATCTTATCACACAGCCAGACCCCAAAATGTGGCCAGCAAAGCCAAAGGAGGTGGAGTATAAATATACATTAAACAGATACACACCTCCAGGCTGGTCAAACTGTCTGACACACATAAGACACCCCAAGTGCAGTCAATGGTTGACAAGACCCCTACTCAAATTATAGGTATCTACAGGCCAACATATTTGACTCAGGATACCCACCCCACATATCTGGCCCTCTACAAATCTATCAAGATTCAACGCTTTACCCTAATCCTGGCTGACTTTAATTACCCAACCATAGACTGGAAAAAACAACTATGCCAGAACAGAAATGCACAGAGATTCCCCCATCTTATCAACGCTAAATCCTTAGGACAGCTATTTGATACCCCCGCAAGATGTGATACATATGTTGGACTTGGCACTAACTAACATGATTAACCACAGCAGCACCCCTATGGTATCATCTTCCCTGGCACGATCCCACAAAAAAGCAGTCACGTTTGATATCACCATCTCTCCCCTGACTCCGCTCTAGCCATGGTAAAATGAAAATGTCTCCCAAGCTGATCACAACCACCTGTGGGAAGGTATAAAGAGCTGCACAGTGCCCTACCCCACTGGATGAACAGGCCCCAATATCCAAATGTACACCGAAGTACTATACCAGCATATATATGTATATATATATATATATATATATATATATATATATATATATATATCTATATATATATATATATATATATATATATATATATATATATATATATATATATATATATATATATAGATGCATAGAATCAGGAATATCTGACAGGACAACACCATCGTCCGCAAGGGAGAGTAAACCTCTCTGGAAACATCTGCAATAAAGGAACTATATAACAAAAGGATAAATTGGAAGCAATCACTCCTTAGTCTGAACAAACAAATAAGAGTACCAGTGAAATCCTCTAAAGGCAACTCTGAGTCCAAATTGCCCACATCTAAAACAGACAATCATAAAGCCTTCCTCACATATGTCTGCATTCTCAAAGGAAGCTCCCAGATCTGTGCAGAACTGGTGGTCAAGGACACCACATACATAAATGCTGTAGATATAGTCAATCTACTAGCTGACAGATTCAGTGGAAAAATATCCCATTTGTCCTACCATCAGTAAAGCAGGACATCCCCAGTACCTGACCACCTAACCCTTATCACTAGGGAACAGGGCATCACTGCCCTCACAAAGTCAAGAAGACAGCCTCCATGGGACCTGAATACATCCCAGGCTGCAATCTACATGAACTCAGGCATGAACTGGCACCACCATTACATACCCTACTCAACCAAGGCCTGAGTACGTGCTTTGTCCAAGCTGAGTGGCAGACAGCCAGTGTCATCCCTTTACACAAAGGTGGAGTGTTCACCGATCCAGGAAATTAAAGACACATCAGCTTAACTAGCCTGATCTGCAAGGCCATACAATGGATTATTGTGGACCTCATTAAAAGGGACATTGGCAAACTTCAAATACTCGACCCCGCGCAGTCTGCCTTGTCAAGGGGAGGTATGTCAGTTAAATCTGATTGACTTTCCTGAGACAGCCAGCAAAGGCATAGATGAGAGAAAGATGGTGCATACCAGCCACCTTGACTTGGCCAAAGCCTTACACACTATTCCTCACTTGGCCATGGTACATAAACTCTGTCAACTAGGCATCAATCCATATGTTACCAGATGGGTAGCAAACTGGCTTATTGATAGAAGCCACCTAATCATAATAGGGGTATTCAGCTCAAGCAGTGCACCTGTAATGAGTGGCATACCCCAGGGATAGGTCTTGGGGTCTCTGTTATACAGGATATATTTCCCTGAGGTGCAGGCCAAAAACACTGGCCTTTGGCTTACCAAGTTGGCAGATGACTGCAATCTGGGAATAGTCATCAATTCCCAAAGTGATGTGGATGTCCTCTAACAGGGTCTCACCAACACAAATGACTGGTGCCAGAAACATGGCCTCAAGCTGAATGCCTGCAAATGCATCATCATCCCCTTCTAGGAGACTGATGTCCCCAAACATTATCACATTAACAATGATGTCCTACATACACAATCAGTAGTGAGACATTTGGCCACCCAGGTTGATAGCAACCTGAATTCTGAGCACCATGTTGCTTCCATTGTACAGAAAGCTTCATAGATGAGCTAATTCAGAAGTAAGGGTATCTCATCCAGGGACAAAGAGGTCATAAGATCCATGTATTCTAACCTTATAAGGCCAATTATTTTGTACAATGTCCCCATCGGCATGTACCTCACAAAGCACATGCAGCAGCTGGAGAGACCACAGAGGTTCCTCACCAGGAGAACCCAGGCCCTCAAACACCTACCCTTACACATATAGGCTAAAAGCACTGCCCCTCTACTCAGTTCCATGCACACTCCTCAGAAGTGACCTCTGTCTGGCATGTGAAGCAATCCAGAAACTACCTTGATAGGACTGCTGCACATCTGTAATTCAAAGCCCACTCAATCAACCTGTAGGTGGAGCATCAACCATGGCCTGTGATATCAGTAGGACTTGTTGGTGTGACGGATATGTGTCCCACATACCTCACCATCCATGGAATACACTCCCTGTCCACATCAAACTGAGTACCTCAATACCCCTTGTGAAATGCACCCTGGATAAGCGCATGGGAAACAGAAAATACAGTCATGTGATTCCACTTGTGTCCCTGCTGGACAGGGGCTCTGGGTGCTGACATGTCTTAACATGGGCAACCCTGTCATCTGTGAGGGTTATAAGGGCTTCAGGGTCAATACCTTAGTAACCTCATATCAACCGATGAACCTATAAACACATGTCTGTTAGTAGATCACCATATTACTCTATACTGCTCTGCCACTGACATACCAGGAAATCACAGTGCTAGGATATACCACGCATATTATGTAAATCTCTGCTTAGTACAATGCACTCTGTATCCACACAAGGATATGACTTTTCAGTTAAGAAGGATACCACACAACCAGGAGATCCCCAGCCAGTATATAATTCAGGTGCTGGACTGTTAACACAGCTTCATTAGCCAATCGGCTGTAGGCACCCCTCTCAAATGGCCGGATTTGGTGAGAATGTCTATAGTTTGGCTCATAATTTTGATCTGTTCAGCATAAATCTTGTATTTCTCTGTTAAATCACTGTGATGATCTGAGGATTTCAGTTAGTAAGTAATGACACAATACATTTCAGTGTCAGACATCATATATTTCAGAAAAGGTCTGCTAAAACAAACCCTGTTGATCTAGCAACTTTCTAAATTTATAAGAGCAATATTTACAGTATCTCTGTATGTTTGGGCCATTGTCCCCCCATTTTGGCAGTTTATCTCCAAATTTCTTGCACTAATAGGTTGAGAAGTATGGCTGTAGCACACAAACCCCTGGACCAGAGTACACCTATCTCTGGAATAGAGTCCCACTCTTACTATAGAAGGTCATAATGGGCATGCTCGTACACTTGGAGAATTACAACCCATGTCTAAACCCACATCGGACTATACAGCTGTATTGTGCATATATGTCTTTGCATACAGACAGCTATGTACACTTTAACAGTCTCTTCCCACATCCATCACACAGGATTACCCTCAGCTATCTGTAGGTGACCCATATGTGATATATCTGCATCTGTTGCATGTGATACACAGACATATCTATGGGCGACATATAAAAATATTTCAAGCATACACACACATAGACATGGAGAAGAGGAGACAGACAGTCATAAAGAGAGAGACAGGGAGACACAGACAGAGAGTGAGTCATAGACAGAGGCACCCTGAAAGGCACAGAGTGATGTCCTGCTGCAGACAATTGCCTACCAGTTGTAACCAGTTGCATGTGCCTGCATGAAGGTGAGATCCATTGTGTAATACTAGTGAGGTAGGGTTTGCAATATCACATTACCTGCCTTTGTGTGTGTGTGTGTGTGTGTGTGTGTGTGTGTGTGTGTGTGTGTGTGTGTGTGTGTGTGTGTGTGTGTGTGTGTGTGCATGTGTGTGTTTGTAGGTTAAAGTATTTTGAGGCCTTTTCCACCCAGTACAATAATCATTGTCCTACTTTACAAGATCTGCTGATCTAATTCACCTTAGACATACTTTTGGACACTTGTTAGCCCTATAAGCTCTGTGGCGCATGCGATAACTGCGTAAAACTGTAGTACAAATAACTAGATATGTAGGGGCTCTAATCCCTGTATTAGCAACTGCGATTTTGTGTGTGTGTGTGTGTGTGTGTGTGTGTGTGTGTGTGTGTGTGTGTGTGTGTGTATGGTTGTAGGGTAAAGAATTTTGAGGCCTTTCCCACCCAGTACACTTCCCCTTGCCCTACTTTATAAGATCTAATGCACCTTAGAAGTACCTTTGGACACTTTCCAACCATATAAGCTCCATGGCACGTGCAATAACTGTGTAACACTATAGTACAAACTACTAGATAGGTAGGCTTCTAATCTCAATACTGACAACTATACTGCTGTGGGTGTTTGTGTGTGAAGCTTATCCCCTGTGTGTTGGTTATACCATTTAAGGCCTGTTGACCCCCTCTCTATGACATTTCTTTAAAGAGCATGTTGATGGCATCCGCCTTACAAGCACAGTCACACATTTTCTAACACAAAGGCACTGTGGCACGTGCAATAGTCATATCAGTCTGTATTATAAATAACTACAGAGGTAGGTCATCTAATAGCAAAAGTGTTAACTCTGTGTCCATGTGTGTTTCAATGCATGTCCCCCTGCAGCTGTGTGTCTGTGTTTCAGATGGCTATACCATGTTAAGGGCCTGTGAACCCAGCACTGGCGATCATAACAGCCCCTGCAATTGTCACCAACTTGAATAGTAGTGGGAGACACTGCAACACTATAGTAGCTCTGTGGTGTTTTTGTTATGTATACAGCAGTATCATTTGTACAACTAGGCAGGTTCAGGTTCTGCTATCAGCAAGGGCAGGTCATGAGTGTGTGTGTGTGTGTGTGTGTGTGTGTGTGTGTGTGTGTGTGTGTGTGTGTGTGTGTGTGTGTGTGCATGTATGTGTGTTCGTACATCCCCTTGCAGCAGTCTACCTGTGTTATGGCCACCAGCATACCTCTCAACCCTGCCCAGAAAGACATCTGGTTAAATCCATATGGAAAAACAGGGCAAACACCAAACACTGAGCACAACCTTTACATATTACTGTCACATGCATGGAAAGTAGATACCAGAACAGGTTGTGCATTTGAATGCACCTTCCAAAGGGTATGGATCATTACATGACAATATCTATCATCAGTCTGCAATGTTAGTCTGTCATGATTTTCCCACTGTTTGCCAGAAAACCAGAATTTAATGACAGATGGAAAGAAAGTATGTGTCAAACATCAGAACAATATGCAGACATATGCGGAGTTTACAGGATGGCTATCATCTGTACCACCCTTCAGGTTGCAGTCCATGTTTGGCAAGATGTGACCTGTGACAACAACTGCAACAGTAAAGAGGTCCCAAGAGTGTAAGACAACAAAATTGTCATACAGTCCTGTACTGATTGCATAGAGCAGTTATTGCACAGTAGAAACATCTCAATGGTATGATAAATAGTGTAAGCTAAGGTAATGTTACACAAAGAAGGTGTCATAGTAGCAAACCAGAGGAAGTCCTGTGTGTTGTACTTGCTGTGGCCATGGTATGTCTTGCCAACTATCACGTTACTGCAAGTTGTATCTCACACTCCACATTTGATAATGCTTCAAACACATTCTATGTCATCTATGTGTGTGCAATATGTAGACATGTGAAGGCCCTGTGACTACCTAGTGCCCCCAATAACCTACAAGTATATAAGCACGAATGCTAATTGGCTCCACCCACATATGTAGGTACAGCCTAAGGCTGTGTGAACTGTAAGCAATTTGCAGTCTGTCATTGAACCACAAACTGCTGTTAACACACTGCAAGGAGCAATAGTGAGCCATATAGTGTGTATGGAATGCTCTCAAGGTTTTAGCCTCAAGCTTTATGCAGATAACAGTGTCAGCATGCCATACAGCAAGTATGTCCCACATCAGCACCAACCCCGCTACCACACAGACTGTGATGACATGCCTGGGTACCCAGAATGGCAACATAGTTGCATTTAGGCAACAAGTATTGGCAGTTATCAGGAATTGCTTGTATGTGGTTCACCACCTAGGTGACGGGATCACATCAAGCCAAATGGTGGACATTACCTCTGAATAGTCCTCAGTCAGTAAAACAATACATTAGCAGCATGGCTACTCTGCTATGTGCCTATGCAGACATCTGCAGACTCTGTAAAGGCTATGTTAACACCCACAAAGGTCATCCATGTCCCTCAACACCTGCTCCATGCGGACAGCCTATAATTAGTACTGGCCCAATGGCTACCGGTCAGGTTGTCTACAGGTGTCTGTGGCTGCCAAGACGGCAATGTTGTGCTCAGCATTTCAACAGCTGCCCCATGTACAAGAATATGACTCCATGGGCATTACTAGCACAAGAGGCCTGACTTGCATATGGGGTAGCAGACACACATGCTGGAGAGTCAGGTTTGGCTACCAGAGGCTGCCCTGTGTCAGGAATACACACTCCAAACAGGTCAGACTACCATGCATACCCTCATCAACTGCATCAAGGTTGAGTGGATGGGAAAGAAAAACATCTGTCCCTGGGGTTCAACCAGCGTCCAGAAATGGCAGGGGCAACAGGGGGGTGATTAGTGAGTCTGTTGATGATCACATAATGGCTAGGTTTGTAAGAGACCTAGGGCCAGTACTCTAGTAACCTCCTCTGTATATATGAACCTGTGGTCTTACAGAGCACCCAGGTGACATGTATGAAGGTTAGCTGGCTATGTCAGGAGGTATGTATGCAAGGTCAGACTGTCTGCCCTTATTATCACTCACACACTGTTGCACACATACACCAATGATAAACATGCACATATACAGCTGTAGGATGGTGATGAAAAGGTCACTGTGTTTTCAACTCCACCATTCTCATCTGCATTAATGCCATCAGCCCTGCAGGCTGTACACACACACAGACATCTGGAACAGAAACAGAATAAGGTATGTGAGACAACAGTCAGTCAGCAGTACTAACAGCAATAATGCATCATAGCAGAAAGGTACAAACACTTCAATCTGTACCCATGACATTTGCCAGCAGACAGCACCTTACACAGCATAACATTACTACACTGTACTATATTCACCCTGTGCATCAGACCCATATTAGGATGTCCCTGCATCGATGGTATGGATAACAGGGATGTGGCACAGGTATCATCATATGCACAGGGTGTGGTGTGTGGTTGCCAGAGGCCTAGGCTGTGCCATACAGTTGACATTTTGTGTGTGTGTCTGCAGGGTGCTGTTCAACTGGGCCATGGAGAGGAGCTGTGTGTGTCTGGTGGTGACCTGCCTGTGATAGTGATGTGTGAGTGTTTGTATGCACACAGTCAAGCCACGTGGTGGTCCTACATGAGGGTATGTTGGACAGCCATGGACCGTACATGGCAGGATGTAAACCTCACCATCTCCTGCCATGGACAAGGGAACTGGATCTATCAGGAGTGTCTGGTACCACCAGGCCCAATGCCAGATGTGTTTCTACTTCCTGATAGTGACTGCGGTCTGTGGGATCCATGTTTCTGACGGGACCGGCAGGGACCACGTACCCATGGACTGCTATGATGTGGTGTGGAAAGCACCCTCCCTTCAGTAGTGCTGGTGGTACTGCCACTAAGGGAGTGTCAATGTGCTCAGCCACATGGGCTCTCAGCTGATCTTGTTGCTGACCTACATTTATTTATTTATTTTATTTTACATTTGTTGACTGGGCTAGTCCGCATGGCCAACTCCCTACTCCCACCACATGCTCAAGCACAGATATTGCACAGTTGAGCACTGACAATGTCCACTGTCTATCCATAACATCAGCAAAATGATGTACAGCATCACCAATGCCGTGGAGGTCATCACACATGGCAGGAAGTGCTGCATTCATGACCCTGAGCATCTGTCTGGTGTAGCATTTAGAATGTGCCTGTGCCTCCATGATGGACTAAAGCATATGTTGGGTGAAACCTGCTGTGACACAGGGGCTGGATGGCCAGCAGTCCTCCTTTGAGCACCCCTGTCCATCTGCTTGTGTGGGACCTCACCAGCTCTCCAGCTATGGCAACTGTCTACACTGACAGTTGCCATAGTTGCCACACCAGCCTGTCCAATGCCACCACCCTCTAACTGTCCATTATCTGTGGCTGCTGGGGACTGTGAATGTGTGGGCATACTGACCTTGCCCGGGGACATAGTGAATGAAAGTGTGATATCAACCAATGGCACAGATTCAGCCCCAACAACCCCACTTTATGGCCACCATCATCATCAAAGTCTGATAAGACCTTGACATCAGGTTGTGAGGTGGTAAGTCCCCAACCCCCATGTTCAGCTGTGAAGGGAAGACGACATATGTAAATTATGACCTGCACTATAATGTTTGCTGATCCACGCACACACGCACAAACACACACACACACACACACACACACACACACACACACACACACACACACACACACACACACACACACACACACACACACACACACACACACACACACACACATATATATATATATATATATATATACACATATATATAGATATATATATATATATATATATATATATATATATATATATATATATATATATACAGGTGAGGTATCAAAAAGCCATTATACAGACAACACTTTCTGAATGATGACATGCATGACACACAATCAGACCACAACAGACACACTCTGGACAACCCCTCAACAACATGCAGTGCAGCTACATCTAGTTAATGTTGCTACTACTATTCACCTCTAAGATATGTGAAGAGTGGTGGTATGTGATGGACCTTCACATAACACACAGTGCACCCATGTACACAATACTAATGTACACCTGTATAGCACAGTGGTAACAGCTATACAAAAATACATGCTGATATGTTACAGCTCCAGTAAATAGGTTCCTGTGCTGACCAATGTGATGCACCCCAGTTAAACCCACCACAAGTGAACATGCACATATTGCAATATGGCTAAGTGTAACAGTTATGTGCATGGAAAAGTGCCTCCCCTTAACATGCCTAGAGTATTGATGAGCCACAACAAGACAGTTCCACACTCATTGGCTTCATGGCTTCAGCTTGCTGTTCCACAGCCAGACCAGAGGGACCTATGTAGTTGTGGGGAGAGGTATTGTCAGCACACACATATGTGGCATTGGTACAGGATAATATGTGCATTTATGAACATGTACAGTACAAGTTGTGATACTACCCAAATTACTGATATTCACAATAGGTGTGCACTTCTGTGCATTACAAAACCCCACCTACAAATGCAGTTTGACCTGACATATGCATCCGCATATGCAAAGACCGCCACTATGAATTTTACAGTATTAATGTGATGACCACTGGGGCCTTTCCTGGATGCTCCTCGGCCGTTGACTTTATGCCACACACCTCCATGACATATGTGGGGATGTGTTTCTGGGAGGCAGTAGCTCTACCAAGGTTGGCGAGGAACTCCTCTATTGGTGTCAGTGGTGCTTCCATAGCAGGCCCTCCACCAGTGCCAGCATGGTCCCTGGCCACAGCTGCATTCCTTTGCCGTGCATTGTGTATTAAGTCTATGGCAGTGTCAGACCTCTTTATAGCTCCTGCCATGGTGTCCAATGTTGTTGACGGTCCTACCAGTTCTGCCCATAGGGCATTGCATTGCTGCATGTGCTGCCGGTTCTTCCCCAACAATACCCTGTTATGTAGTCTCAGAGCATCCAAGATTGCCACAGTCTCTGCCTCTATGTATGCTGGGTGACATCTCTGATACATCCCACCTAAAAGACATGAACGGGGAACACATCACAGGACCGCATACATTGGTTACCATCATGTACCAACCCTGCGCACCCACATTTGCTAGCACAATCCACAGCTAATACCCACATTATACCACTGCCATCTATCAGTACAGTATGGGTGTGAGTACTGTGAACATACCAGCATTACATCTTGCATTGCCCCTCTTATACTGATGTGTCATGTTCCCCCCACTGAGGACCATTAATGTGCATAATCCACCATTCATCATTCACATCACATAGCACATGCAGCAGCTGGGGACATCACGGAGGATCCCCACCAGGGAATACCAAGTCATCAAACATCTACCGTACACCTATAGGCTATAAGGCCAACCCTCTACCCAGTGTCATACATACTCCTCCGGAATGACCTCACTGTGGCATGCAAGGAAATCACGGTCTCCACATTGCTGTAACTGCTGGCTGCTTGAGTGCAGGCCATGTTCCACTGTGTTAACACACACACACACTCACACACACACACACACACACACACACACACACACACACACACACACACACACACACACACACACACACACACACACTCAACCTAGTAAGTGACCTGGATGGTGTTGTTGGCAGCTCAAATGTGTGTCACACATAATCACCCTGCAGTGGAATGGGCACCATGTCCACATCAGGCAGGGTAGCTACCAAAACCTTTGCAGGCATACCCTGGTGAATGGATGGTTAACAGCACATACACCCTTGGGATACCACCTGTGTCCCTGTTGGATGGGGACATCAGCTGCTGCCTTACATACACATGGGCTAACTTATGGCCTGAGCATATGGCTGCTCATGGCTCATAGCGTAGTATCCTGAGATGGTAGCAGGACTACCAGAAATGTCCTGACTGTTGTGACAGACTATGTTATGTGTCCACACAGGTCTATATTAAAAGAACGAATGTTTACTTACCCGAATACCTAAACGCCAACACGTCTTCATCAAACTGCGAAAACATCGATCATCCAGAAGCGTGAAATCAGAAATGTCGAATCGTCATGGTTGGCCCATCTGCGGTATAGCTCAGTAAGGTAAGTGTGCGATAGTTACGGACCTTAGGGTTAGGGTGCGGGTTAAGTTAAGTGCATGCATGGTGGTATATGCAAGATTTAGTGTAGGGTTAGATGTAGAGTTTAGTTTAGGGTTAGAAGTAGGGTTTTGGTTAGTGTATGCATGTGGTTTATTTAGTTTGTTTGTGTAGGTAGTATGTAGCGGGCAGTGGGCTGGGACAACTATGATGGTTTGAGTTTTTGAATTTTGTGGTTTAGGGCATTCAGTGTATTTGCGGTTCGCAGAATATGTGTCAGCATTTAGGTATTCGGGTAAGTAAATGTTTGTGCTGCTAATATAGACCCGTCCACACACATCACTGCCATCAACTGCTGGGTGTCCTATATGGACAACGTTACAGTACCAGGTCATCCAGCCTACATCCGGCAAATAGGTGAGTGGTACTACAGGTGCATGTGGACATTCCAGGAACATCTGAGGTACACCATAACAGAGAACAGTGTATAAGTGGTGTAGGGTGACCTATTTAAAGGTGTCTGACATCTGCGGTATCCAGATGTTGGCAGAATGGGTACATGTGCCTGATAGTGTAGACTCCCCTGCAGGGCAAGTGTGTATTTTCGCACACAAGTTGGACAACATGTGATGGTTGTCCACAGAGTTTGGGGAATGTGTCTGTGACATGCCAGTCCACTGGGGGCACACTAATGATATATGGATATTGTTACCGTATCCATTCCCTTACATTGGATGCTCAGTATGTATGCACTGCTGCTGAACCAGAGCCAGCATCCCCCCACTACTACTACCTATAACCTGCTGTCCTGCTGCAGGGATTCACCAGGCATGTTACCCATAGGTAATAAAAACCACAACAAACATTAAATCTGAAAATTCAGTAAAATGAATTCAAAATAGAAAAACAACACCAGGCTCCATTCCACTTGTTTTAGTGCCTCAGCCAAACAGCTTTCAAAAAGTGATACACAATACATAAAAAAACCTTCCCTATATACAAACCCACAGTTAATTAATTATCCAATTATGTAATGAAACAATCAAATTAGACACTTCTAGTCCAACTCTAAATTAAGTCCTTCTGGAAAAAGAGTGTTATACTTTAAAATGTATATTGCTTCTTTTTTTAGCAGCATGTTTTTTAACAGACTTTCATCTCCAGTTTTAACAAAAACTTTTTCTAAAACAGTAGCCTGCAATAAAGTGTGGTCACCATTATGTTTTTCAAAGATGTGCATAGCTATAGAGCTCTCAGATCTGTTATTTTTTACATCTCTGATGTGCTCCTGCAACCACACCTTAAACTTTCTTTTACTTTGTCCTATATAGTGTAGGTTGCAGGGACACCTCAGGCAATAAATAATGCCTTCCGTAGTGGAGTGGAACAGAGCCTAGTGTTGTTTTTCTATGCTACCCATAGGTGTCAGGCAATTAGATACAGGTGTGGAGTACACATTGACCTAGCCAGAGTATGCCAGGAATGGTCAGGGAGACCTGAACAATCTGTGAAATAATCCTGTAGGACAGTGGCAGACTGACAGTGGCTCAATAGTAGCACATGATGTGATATGCCAGCTGAATCCACTATTACGTACTGTCAGTGTGATGAGCCTGCACTGTCCCAGTAATCAAGGAGCCACTACCACCAGTGAGGGATGTACACAATGGAAGGATGACAAGTACACACACAATAAAGTACAATTACCTTTCAAAGCACACAGAGATCACAGTCAGTCTGTTGCTGGTTTCCCCCTCTCTCTCCAGATGCCCAAAAAGACTCCCTCCTGGCACAGCTATACAGTTAACATCTCAGCAGAGTTTTCAAGCCAGAACATCCATCACCCTCTCTGTCCGACCAGTGCATCGTGTCCCTGGCCATGTAGCTGACACACACACTTTTGAGATTTGATTTATGAATCACACACATACACACACACACACACACACACACACACACACACACACACACACACACACACACACACACACCTGGGAAAGACTGTTATAGTTTTACTAGCTAGAGCCCCTTTTGGATACACTTACAGGTAGTTCTGACTGCCATAATCCATCTGTTTATCAGCTACTGTAAGGCCCTTACCAAAGGGTGATGAATCCTACTGCGTGATGTGCCTATTAGCCAAATGGTAAGTGTGACCAAGACCAAAGCTATTGGAGTGGGCTATACAGTGTCACCAAATACATATGCAAGTACTTTAAGAGCTTACTTAGTTCTATACAGACCAGACACACTTACAGGATTCAACTATATTTAATGATAATGAATAAAAGAACAAGACAATACACAATCAATACAGTGACTACAGAGTTCAGACTCACTGGGAACACGTTAAGACAACATTGCAGGACAGTCTGAAATATATACAGCAGACATCTAAGGTAGGAGGTGCATAGGTTCATAGGATGATACCAGGCTATTGGGCGGGAGGCCCTTATAAGCCTAACCAGGGATTCTGCCCATGTTCCTTCAAAGTAAGCACTTGTTTTCCCTGTCCAGCAGGGACACATGTGGGATGCCAGGGGTGTATGTTCTGTTTCCTGTCCAGTCATCCAGGTTCCTCTTAAACAGGGCTAGAGAGGTACTCTGCTTGACATGGAGAGGGAGTGTATTCCAAAGATGGTTAGGTATTTAGGGACACAAATCTATCCTGGCAACATGTTCCATTCATGTCACAGACCAGGTTAAGGCCTTGTGTGTGGGTTGCGCGAGTGGAGTTTGTCATACAGATTTGCAGCAACTCCATCAAGGCTGCGTCAGAAATGGCCTTGTATGCCAGACACAGGTCTTCTCTGGGCAGTCTGTATGAGACTGAGTAGAGGGACAGGGCTTATAGCCTATCTGTATAGCATAGGAGTTTGACACCCTGCATTTTCCTGGTCAGGAACCTATGAGGTCTCTCCAACTGCTATATGTGCTGATACCATCCCAGTGATTTAGCAGAATACCACAAATGTTATGAGGAATAGGCCATAAATATGAGCCATAACCTGGGCATTCTGTGGAAATCTGTACAGCCACGTGACATTTTCCAGCATTTATTTGCCTGTGTACTGGTTCTGTGCCTGTGTCAGAGGCCCAGGTACACTGTGATTTTGTCCACTATATGTTGGAGTACTGTGTGACTGGATGTCAGGATCTGTTCATAAAACCCAGTTGCTTGACTCAAGAGGTCAGTTGGCCTACTGGTATGTTGCCCTGACTGCAGTTCAAATGGCTCCATGTTCATAATTTGGCAATGATGTTTTTCACCCTAAAGATATATCCCTGTACTGCCTGATAACTTTACAAATCTATCAGCATTCCAAAAACTGCACATATTTTCACAGAATGTCCGGATTTTGTGCTCATATGTTTGGTCTGTTCCTCAGAATATTTGTTTTCTGATAAATAACTGGGATAATTTGAGGTCTGACGGCACTAAATAACGACAGAGCTTTGAGTTACAGACTTCAAATCCTTCAGAAAATGTATGTTAAAACATACCATGTTACCCTAGCAACTTTCTTATATGTATTACTGCACTAAGTAAAATATGTGCCTAATGTTGGACCTTTATCTCCCATTTTGTAAGTCTTCATACAGATTTCTTGAAATAAGAGGTTAAGAGCTATGTGCTTCAATAATTTCCCAGAGATGATTTGGTGTAGTGGTGTGTTGCTGTGATGTTCAGAAGGTCCTGTGCTCATGACTCTTCAACTTTGCCTTTTTTTTTCCTAATATTAAATTACTGTAATGCATGATATATTTGAAAAAGCATCACAACTTCCCACAGTTCATTTGATATAGTGGTATGTTGCTCTGACTGTAGTGCATATGATCCTGTAATCAAGACATGGTAGTGACATCTTTTTTCCTTAATGTTAAATGACTGTAATGCATGATATATTTGAAAAAGCACTACAAATTCCTACATCGCAGTTGGCATAGTGGTTCATTGCTGTGGCTGTAGTGCACATGGTCCTGGGTGTAAAACCTTCTAGTGCTGGTTATTTTGTTGCTGGACAGAACAGGGGCTGATTGAGACAGAGTGATTAAAGCAGTTTTAAGCCATTTTAAGTGGGTTTGCGTAGGTTTGCACGAATCTAAGCAATGCCAAGAGGCACTTAGTACTTTTTGGCTTCACTTAGCACTGTTTATTCCTGCTTAATTTCAAAAAAAGAAAAAGAAAAGAACAAAGGTAAAAGGAAAGTGGTGAAATGGGGACAAGTAGGGGAAAAACAATGTGCAAGGCAGCTAGCGATGTACAGGATGGGTGTAGGAAAAGACCATAGCTCTCCATTTCTTCTGCAGCAACAGCTGTGAATGATGTAGATAATTTGGAATTTAGAGCTTCACACCACACAGGAAGGGGTGTGGGTGACATACATTGGTTGAGTAATTCAAAGGTAAATTGATTGATGTCAGTGTATGTAGGGGCAAAATGGAGAGCTATGTATGGGACGTGATTTGTTTTTGGGACAGATACCCCCTTTTCTAAGGTGAGAGTAGGATGTTGGGGAAAGGTTGTAGGTACATTTGGGGAGGTAAGTTGGGTAGTATAGGCTGTTTTTGCAGACAGACAGACAAGACAAACAAGACAGCAGGCAAGGGTGGTGTATGACAAATGATGGGGGTAAACACCTTGGACAGGGAGGGTGGTTGGAAATCAGAGGCCCATGTGCCCCTAGATGGAAACAGTGAGACTGAGGTCCCCACCCATGGCAGTGACCACTGCTCCTTCATGGCCCTGAAGGTGGCTGTGCTGGTGGCTGAACAACAGGGGCAGGCTGCCCTTGAGGTGCACCAATTTGCCATGATCTGGCTCAGGCATACATCCAACTCTGGATGACCTTGCACACCATACAGCGGAACTGTTTGCAGGTGATTGTTTTTTCTCAACACCTGCATCCAGGGGGGTGGGCCCTGTCCCCCAAGGTGATTCGACCCAAGGGTGGTGCAGGACCAGCAAATGAGGCAGTTCTGGGTTGGGTCCCAGACGTGCTTGGGTCCGGTGCTATGGCCAGATAAAGCGGGACAGGTGGATTCGCTGGGATCTGCATTCCCAAATGTGCTATGGTGTTGAAGTAGGTTTTTCAAAATGTATTGGTTAGTCATGAACAAAACATTTTAAAATTACTTATAACAGCATGCGTGGGTGCAAAATAATCTTTCTCCAAAAACAAAAACTTTACCAGCCAGGTAAAATAAAGTTCTGAATGGTCCAGCAGCTTGGATGTAAAAGTTTATTGTGCCTTCTTTACATACGAAACTGCACACTTCACAAAACTAAGAACATAAGCACCATAAGCACCAAATAAATCCACGACAACAAAGTTTCCTCAAGCGCTTTCACCCGGGACCTCCCAGGCTTTGTCAAGATACTTTGTGTACTTCTAACCACTTGTTTATATACTGGTACTTCTAACCACTTGTTTATATACTAGCATGCGTGGGTGCTCCAATTAACCCAGAACAATAGAACTGAAACAATTGCATAGCAAATAGAACATATGCATAAATGGAATAACAGTCAGCATTGCAACAGCATGCCAGTTACATTTATGGCAACAGGCCACCAACAACAGTATTTGAACAAGGTATGTTAATATGCAACCAATTAAATATATGAACAATAATAGAACACAAGCCCCAACATGAGTTTTTGAGAACAACATACCCGTAGTATATGAATAATAATTATTACTGATGCAGATAAGAGGTAGGGGAGAGACATCAACTCCATTAACAACTGTATAGGCTTCTATTTTTCACAACAGTACTGCTCAATACTCTACAGGTCTGACCTCACTTTACATCTACCTGTGGCCCATAGCTTCTGTAGCACATACATAACTGTTAAACTGTCAACCTGGAATGATATGGGGCAAACTGTGACAACTCCGGGTACATAACTAGAGGGGACTCGTATATGTCAGGGTTACATATATGATGAAGAAGGTGTGCCCTGAACTGATGTGTGAGTGTGCTTCTGGCATACTTCACCTGGATTCATATCTTTGTCCAAGGTTATATTGGCAGCAGTGATCACTAGCTGTGACAGCATGACAGCTGAGAGACATGTATCGGGAAGAGTACATGGTGTATACACCTATCCTGCTGTCATTTGCAGGCATGGGGTTGGACACTGGAACAGTTGTACACAGTTTATTAGTATACCCTTCAAACAGCTACTATAAACATTTCTTTACCTGTAAGACCTGTGGAGAACATATCTGTTAGCACTACCTGACTGTTTCTACAAATATTCAAGTTTACTTGAGTGTAAAGATTCACACATCTTAGTACCGCTCACTGGATTCCAACTGTGGTCTGTGTCTGCACAAATGAACAACAAAGCTGTTTCTCATCACACTGAGCTACTGGGGAACTGCTGTCTCTTGCTTGACTGATTTCTGCCTAATACTCACTTGGTTAGACAGTCTGACCCTGTATTCTGTGTGTAGTGTCACCAAAGACTGTAGTGACAGTTGAACATACATGCCTGAGATTCATACATGACAGATAGTGTTCTGTGTATTGATCCTTTGAAATAATAAGATCTGAAATCCAAAGGATAACACGAAGTAATGATACAGGGGGCACACTATAATACATTACACATTACTATTCATGGTTTAGATCTTAGTGCAAGACATATTTCATGTATATCTTGTTTTACAGCTCCACAATCTACAGTGTTGCATAACAGCTGGTTATCAGAACAACCTCAGTTAATGCATGCTGTCAAAGCCATATTTCCTGAGAATCACCTGAACACATTCTTTTTCTTCAACAACATACCAGATTAAACACAGTTAGTGGTATAAATCTTTATTTGAGTAACATGACACAGTGCGTTATTACAGTTGAGATTCTACATTCAGTAGTATTGTATATCCTGTAGATCAATATTGGTCTGACAAACTATTAATTCAGTACACTCAGAGCACACTATACCTAATGGTGGTAAACAATTACACTTTCTTATTTATTGGACTATATATATATATATATATATATATATATATATATATATATATATATATTTATATAAATATATATATATATATATATTGCAAGATATATCTATACTCGCCACACTGTGCAACCTCTTCCGTCGTCCTCAATGGGCCTCCACATTATCATCCCTCTCTTTTGCAGCTGTGGGGAAAAACACACCATTATGCATGCCTGTCTATCAGATATTCATACTATAATGTGATAAATCACCAGTTGCTATATTTTACAAACTTCTGGGGCATTCCCATCCCAAGCATCTTGGATCCATTGGGCCAAGATAGCCCCTTTCCTCCATTTGAGGCCATTACAATGGAGACAGGTCTACTCACCAGTACGGGGGATGCCAGTGACATTGGTGAGCTCAATTTCTAGATGTCCCAGGCCTCAGTCTTGCTTTTTGAGCCCTCGTACTGGCCATGCAGCAGTCTGATGTCATGGTTCTTTACAAAGAGCCCACCATGACCCTAGACTCCAATATATCCCAATGTTGTGCCTGAAAGTGCACTCCTTCACCAGCACCTCCCATAGCTCTTACAGGGATCAGACTCTAATGGGTTCTGCCTGTATTCCTTCCTGTGTAGTTTAAATAAGGCATTATTCCTGCCCTTTGCCATCATTGGACTATTTTTGAAAATGCTGAGCAGCAGTGCACAAACCCACTAAGCTGAGTTGAGCAGTGCTTAAAGTGACAAATGCTGAGCAGTGCTCAGTGGTGAGCAAATCTGCTTAGCTGGGCTGAATGCTGCTTAGAATTAAACTTCTTAGCAATGCTCAAACCAGCTAAGCAGAGCTTAGCGTTGCTCAGTTTTCATTTTAAAAAAATATATTTAAGAATTGCGTATTAATTAATCATTACTGACATAATATTAGGTGTATATAATTTACTTTGCATGATGTCCTCCTATGTGCTTTGATTACATTACCTTGGGGTGTGACTGTATTGTATGGGACACTTGTGTTTACTTCGGGGATTTCACATCATATATCCACTGACACTGGAATTTTGTACCAAGTACATTATGATATTTAACACATTTCAATTACTACATCTGGCTTTTGAGGATGGCCTAATGGTTAAGGTGTTTGCCTTACAAACACAAGGTGCAGGGTTTGAGTCTCAGAAGGGATAATTAGTTAGGCTTAAAAATGGCTCATAAGGGCAGTTAGCTTTGTACTAATCTATAATCTATGAATCTATTAAAAATAAAACAATAATTTAAAAATGCTTTCCCATGTAAAAGCTAAATTGCATGTCTTTGCATTTGAATTGTCCACCTATTGCACACAAAGCTGGAACTCTATCCACTGAGCTATCTCACAAGTGATGATTTCAGCTATATAGTTCTTCATACTATTTTAAGCACTGCTGAGCAAAGCACCATGGGAAGCAAACCCACTCAGCTATGCTTAAAATTCACATTTAAAAGGAAAAAAATTATACAACCATTTTATATAGATATATCTCAATATGTAAAATGTCAGTTGCAGGCCACATACTCTTCATGACAATCCATGCTAATGCAAAACCTGTTAGTCAATCAACTTTCTAAGTTTGTAAGAGCACTATTTAAAAAGTCCCCCTATTGTTGGCCCTTTGTCCTGCTTTTATTTCATGGCTTTGTCCAGATTTCTTGCTCTAAGAGGTTGAGAGGTGTGTGCCCAAGGACACACTTTTTACTGTAAAGTGCCTTATGGCACTTTGACAATGCAGGGGATGTGTTACAGTTCCTATCCCTTACAAAATCATCTTTCAGTGTCCGTGGACACTGAAAGGATTTAATAAGTGCCATATGGCATTTTGACAATACAGGGAGTGTGTTACAGTTTCTGTCACACATCCCCTGCATTGCTTTCAATACAAAATTATCTTTCAGTGTCCGTGGACACTAAAAGGATTTAACAGGTGCTGTACAACACTTTGACATTGCAGGGTGTGTGTTATAGATCTGCAAGCACTACTGCAACATGCCCCCTGCACTGATTCAGTATCCATGTCTGCTCCATCTCAGTAGTGCACCTTCATTAATATATTAGGTGTGCTGCCGAGAGGGAGATGTGGACATGGACACCATTCACTCCATGTAGGAATAAAGTTATTCCTACACAGAATTTATTAAATCCTGGCCATAGTCTTTGCAATACTCACTAGTATAATATTGTCTAATGTCTTCCGGTCCAATTGTGGTAATTTATTGTGTTGTTATTATTTTAATTATTACTGTATGTGCATTAGGCTGTCACTCAAACTATGTCTTCATTGTTATATCTTGCACAGGGACCAAAGCAATGTAATTTCATTCAGCTTGCACTGCTGTGTATATCTTTTTGCAAGTCTCAAACCCAGGACCCTGCACATCATAGCCAAAATGATTTACCACTAACCCATGTCAGATATGCAATAAAGTTTACTTTAACTTTGACTTGACTTTGACTTGACTTTGACTAGAGACCAGTTAACAAAAATGTAGTCCATGGTGTCTTAACAAACAATGCAAACCGGTTTCACCCCAGTGGGTGAATTATCCCACAATCAACTGGGAAAACTATTCTAGCCCTAACTCACTAGCACAAAAGTTCCTTGACTATGTTAACTCAAATGCCCTGGAATAAATTGTTCAAACCCCAACAAGAGGAACAAATATACTAGATCTGGTCCTCACTAACTTGACAAACAGATGCACTGATGGAACCTTTGGACCCTCATTAGTTCAATCTCACCACAAATCAATAATCTTTGAGCTGGCACTAACACCAGAACTCACAAAGGGCAAAGTCAGACTAAAAAGCATCACCAAGATAAACTATACCATCCTAGGGGTAGGCATAAATGCATACCAAACCCCACCCCCAGTTGGAAGTGGTAACTACACTGAAGCTTACACTAAAGCCCTGTACATTCACTTGCAAAAGTGTATAGACTCAGCTGTTCCACAGAGAGTCAGAGCCAGAGCCCCAAGTAAAAACAATAAATGCAAAAAGTTGAAAAAGAAAACAAAGGCGATTCTCCAACAATGGAAAAGCACCCACCTCAACCTCAACAGGCAAATAAGACAACATATCATACCCTCTAAGATCATCTTTAAGAAAAACTTAGCAAGCACAGCAAGGATAATCATAAGGCCTTTTTCAGCTATGTATGTAGCCTAAATTGTGGGACCCAAGCATGTGCTGAACTTATGACTTAACAGTCTCACATATATTGACCCAACAGAGATAGTGAACCTGAAAGAAAGTCATTCCCTTATCCCCTCCATACTTATCACAAACCTTGCCCCCCCACCCTACATATCTAAGGAGCAGTTAATTAAAGTTTTGTCTAAGGCAAAAAGGGACCAGATGGCATCCAATGCTGACTTCTAAATAAGCTTCCACATGAACTAGCATCACCAATAAGTATCATATTTAATCATAGCTGAACTACAGGCTTTGTTCTGGTGGAATGGAGAACAGTAACAGTTATTCCCCTCCATAAAGGTAGCTTATTAACAGACCCAGGGAATCATAGGCCCATAAGTCTGACCAGCCTCATATGTAAGTCCATGGAATGTATCATGGACCTCATTAGTAAAAACATAGGTGACCTCCAAACCCTGGATCCAACCCAATTTGGCATTGTCAAGGGCAGATTCTGCCTGTTAAACCTGGTGAATTTCTTTGAAAATGTGACCAGGATGATTGATGAGGGCAAATCTGTGCACACACCATACCTCGACTTGGCAAAGGCTTTTGGCACAATCCCACACTCCAGCATTACTGATAAACATAGCAAACTGAATCTAAACCCCTTTGTTGCAAGATGGACTGCCAACTGACTCACACTATCAAAGTGGGTGACTCCAAAACAGCCAGCAGACCTGTCACCAGTGGGGTGGCACAGGTCAGTGCTGGGCCCCCTACTGTTTGGTATATACTTCTCATAAGTTCAGGCCAAAACTAAGGGGCTGTGGCTGACCAAGTTTGCAGATGACTGCAAATTAGGTGCAATTATTGAATCCCCATAGCATTCCTCCCTGGGTTGGAGCTATGACTTAGATAAACCAGTGGGTGCTCTTCCCCCTCTGAAGAAATCTGGCTAAGTACAGCCCCCACCTCATGGTTCAAAGCATCCACTTGCACAACAAATTATTTTCTGTAATCTGGATTGGCTAACACAGGGGGTCCTCCCAAAGCTTCTTTAAGCTTCTGAAATGCCTGCTCACTAGCTAGGGTCCACACTACCTTATCTGGCCTGTTCTTCCTTGTTAGGTCTGTAAGGGGAGCAGCTTTGGTACTATAACTGGGGACGGACTTGCTGTAGTACTCTGCTGTCCCTAAGAATGCCCTCACCTGCTTTTTGGTAATAGGCGCAGGCCATGCCTGAATAGCTTCCACTTTGGCAGGTTCTGGCCTTATCTTATCACTCCCCACTCTATGTCCTAGGTTAGGAGACCTCTGACATACCCACCTGACATTTGCTCAGCTTAATAGTCAACCCTGCCCTTTGTAGTCTGCCCAGCACCTCCCTGACATGCTGAAGGTGCTCTGGCTAGGAATGGCTGTAGATGGCAATATCATCTAGGTAAGCAAGGGCAAACCCTCCTGCTCTTGCTAGGATGTTATCCACCAGCCTCTATAATGTTGCTGGGGCATTCATCATCCTAAAGGCCATCTTTGTGAACTCATACAAGCCAAAAGGAGTCACAAAGGCTGTCTTCTCTCTAGCACTAGAAGTTAAGGGCACCTGTCAGTAACCCTTGGTAAGATCAATGATTGTAAGATGCTTAGCCCCACCCAGCTGCTCTAGGGCCTCATCTGTCCTAGGCATGGGGTAAGCATCTGACTCTGTGTGACTATTTGATTTCCTGTAATAAACACAGAACCTGGTGATGCCATCCTTCTTTGGCAGCAATACCACTGGCAAGGTCCAGGCAATGTTGGACTCTTGAATCACCCCTAGTTCCACCATCTCCTGAACCTCTTCCCTCAGAGTCTGTTTGACTCTCTCAGGCACCCTATAAGGGGCCTGCCTAATAGGCCTTTGGGGTAATGTATCCACCTGGTGCTGCATCAGATGTGTGCTCCCTGATTTCCCAGTGAACATGTCCTCAAATTCCTGCAACACTGCTCGGATTTCTCGAACCTGGGTAGGGGATAGCTGCTGGGATATTGCTACCCCTTCCACCGAGGTGTCAGCCCGAGCCTCACCGAGGAGATCAGTCCCCAGATCTTGCTCAGACTCCTCCTGCAAATCACTGCAAATACTCAGACCAAGGGCCTCCCTATCATCTTAAGGTTTCATCATGTTAACATGGTACAATCTGTGCCCCGGTCATGTGCCTAGCACTTCCACCATGTAGTTAACATCACTTACCTTTCTTACCACCTTGTAGGGTCCCTCCCAAGCTGCTTGCAGCTTGTTGTGTCTGACAGGAATGAGAACCATTACCTGCTGCCCCACAGCATATTCTCTAGCTTGAGCATTCCTGTCATACCAAACCTTTTTCTGTTGTTGGGCTTCTGCCAGGTTCTCCTGGGCCAAGCCCATGAGTTCCCTGAGCCTTGTCCTGAGGTTTAGGATGTATGCCACAACAGACTCCTTGTGACAATTGCACTCACCTTCCCACTCTTCTCGAATTAAATCTAAAGGTCCCCTCACCCTATGCCCATACAACAACTCAAAGGGTGAAAACCTGTGGATCCCTAGGGAACCTCTCTATAAGCAAACAACAGATGGGGCAAATATTTTTCCCACTCCCTCTTAAACTGATCTGCAAATGTCCGTAGCATAGACTTGATTGTAGACTTTAACCTCTCAACAAGACCATTAGTCTGGGGATGGTAGGGGGTGGTCTTCATGTGCCTCACCCCACAGGACTTCCACAGACAAGCCAGCAGGTCTGACATGAAATTGGCACCTCGGTCAGTCAGTATTTCTTTTGGGAAACCTACCCTGCTGAAAATCTCTAACAAAGCATTTGACATCTTCTCTGCCCACTGCCTCAGGGTATCGTGTAGCATAATCTACAACCACTAGGACATACTTGTTCCCTGTGGAACTTGGGGTACTCAGGGGACCCACAATAGCCATAGCTGCCCTCTGAAATGGCTCCTCAATCACAGGCCAGGACATCAAAGGAGCTCTCATCTTGTCTCCCGCCCTGCCTACCTTTTGGCACTGCTCGCAGGTCCTGCAGTACCCTGTTACATCTCTGGAAATTCCAGGCCAATAGAAGTTTGGCATAATACACCTCTTTGTAAGTTTTTTGCCCATATAACCTGCAAAGGGAATATCATGGGCTATGACTAGAAGCACCAGATGGTAAGCTCTAGGCACTACCAACTGCTGTACTCTCTCACCTTCTAGCCCTCCCTCAGGGGTCGACTCTCTGTACAGTAACACTTTGTCCCAATATACAGATTCCCCCTTCCCTTGAGAATCAGGTGCCTACCTAGCTACCTGCCTCAGACCTTGCAGTTTAGGGTCTGAGAGCTGATCCTGTCTCAACTCCATCCTTGTAACCCTTCCCAGCTCCCCTTCCACAGTACGTCTGGCATCCCCTGACAGTGGTGCCTCACTGTCAGTCTGGGTACTACTACTCACCTCTACCTTTGCAGTTACCCTGTCCAAGGGAACATCAGTACCCACAAGCAACTGTGGCTCACCTTCAGTCTCACTGCTACAGCATAGCTCCCTCTCTGAAGTAACCACCTCAGCAGTGCTGGCTGCAAGTATGCAATCTGTCTGGGTCTCCTCCAGGCTACCAGACCCACATGCTTGTCTCCTAGCCTCACTGTGTATAACTGCATAAGTACATGGTACTGCCTCATTCGAATCCTTCCATCTCAGGACATCTGCAGGATGGTAGTTCCATACCCCGGCTGTCTCAAGACAACCCACTATTGGCATTTTGTCTTTCCCACTTACTGGCTTCCTCACCTTTGGTTCCTCACCTTGCCTCCATGGACATCTGTTTGCCACATGGCACCACTGGTTGCATTCAAAACATTTAAACCTAGCTCCTGGACATGTACCTGGACTAGTGGCTTCCCCTGCTACTGGCAGATTCTGTTGGGGCAGTCTGTGCTGCCCACCATGGGTTCCTTTAGACCCATCAGCAGTACTGGGGGTCCCCTTCCTGTGCAGGGCTGCCTGCTGGCCAGGTATAGGTCTCCCTTCTTCCTCAACTCATCTGAAGTAGCACATAGTCTATCAGCTAACCAGATCCTTATGTCATCAGACAAAGTGCTAAGGGCTTGTTCCCTCACCAAAAAAGTCTGCCAACCCTTCAAAAGTGGTGACCTGACATCTACTCACTCAGCTATGTAAATAAGTGTTCAGTTCAGCAACATATTCACAGACATTTTTATCTGCCTTGTGTCTATGCTCACGAAACGTTTTCCTACACATTTCAGGTGTTAGCTTAAAACAATCTAACAGACATTTCTTTACAGCAGTATAATCAAAACAGACAGAAGTCAGGCATTTGTGATATACAAGTTACAGCTTTCCCATGGTGTAAGGGGGTCAGGAACCATATCCAGAGCCTTTGGTCAGCACTATACTGTTTGCTTACCCTTCCAAACATGTGAATGAAACTATCAAAATTATTCCCCTCTTTAAATTGCAGAAAAAAATTTACTGACTTATTGTGCTTCTGGGGTCCAGTTACTCCCTTCCCCATTACCTCCATGACTCTGGTGAAGAGTCAGCAGTTCCCTCTCATGCTTCCTCTGACGCTCCTTTTCTTTGGCTTAAATCTCCAAATGCCTGGCCTCCAACTCAAGTCTCGTTAGCTCCAGCTGGATTTTTAAGTCCACTGCAGAAAGGTTGATCTGCCCATTCTCTGAGGATATTGTATCTCCACTGCCAGTGTGATTGTCCTTTGCAGAAAGGTTGAGCTATCCATTCTCCGAGGGTATTGTATCTCCACTGCCAGTCTGATTATCCTCCTGGATGCTGTTTTCTGAAGTAGCTGTAACCAGGGCTGCAATCAGGTCTACCTCAGTCAGGTTTCCATGCTCCAGTCTCCTAGCCTGGCACATCTCCACCAGCTGGCTCCTTGTCAGCATTCCATACTCCTGTGCTGACATGCTGCCTGCTCACCCTGACTAACTAAGCTAACAAAAGAAATAAAACAATTGTGATCTGAACTCTGAGTATACAATGTATGGATTATTTAGAGTACAAAACACCTTCAGAGATCACTGTACATAAGCTACAGCATTCACTCTACCCCCACTGCTGCCAAACAGATGTGTGAGGATATCTTATCCCAACCACTGCCACCACTTGTAATGACCGTGCCCTGGCCCAGCAATCAAGGAGCCTCAATCCTCACAACTAACACCAGGGAGGTTGTCTCATAGAAGAGGAAAGGATAAAAAAATAGACAGAATAGCACAGAATAAAGTACAATTCCCTTACGTGCACACAGAGATCACAGTTGGTGTGGGGCTGATTGCTCCCTTGCTCTACTGGTCCCCAATAAGACTCTCCACTGGCACAGCTATATGGTCCATATCTCAGCCTAGATGGCAAGCTAACCTCCAATACCCCCTCTGTCCCACCAGTGCTTCATGCCCCTGTCCAGGTAGCTAGCACACCACACACACTTTGAGATAAGTATTTATACAACTTCACAGACACTCCTGGGAAAGGCTGACACAGATTATCCAGCTGTGCCCCCTTACCCAGACTATATGGTAGTAATTTCTGCCACTATCAGCTAACAATTATCAGATACCCAAAGGCCCTTGAAAGGGTGTCCAATTATTACTGTGCAATATTCGTATCCAATTGGTAATGTGACTATTCAGTCTAAGGCTTTTTAGAGTGGCCTAGTACAATGAAATCTATAAATATGCAATGTACTCTAGGTTCCACTATCTCTACACAAGTCAGCCACAGGTAAAGGTTTTTAAAATATTTAATAACAAATAATTAAAACACAAGACAACACCACTACACCACAGAGGTATCTAAAAGTTCAGAGATCACACAGAAACTTAAAATAATACAGTAGGACAGGTCTGATGTAAAAGAAAAACACTTAATCTAACTTTCTAATCTTTAGCTATTCTTAAGAGAAAACACGGTGCTATAATCCTACTTACATATATAAAGAGCATAAGCAGTGCTGGGGTTGATGGTTCAAGACAAAATGCTTTCAGTCTCTCACTGAACAATAGTTTTTAAAACACTAACAAACAGCTCTGCTAAGGCCCTCCCAAATTGCATCATTTTGACACTTAGGTTTTCCCAGTATTCACATTACATCATTTTGACACTTAGTCTGGAGTTCCCAGGCAAACAAACTGCATTATTTAGCAAGCTGACACCTGCTCGGGAAACTACAACAATAAAAGACATTTCACATGTATACTCTAACAATTATTCCTTAAGTTAAGACAACAGAAAGAATGTGTTCAGCCAGCCACTTTGGCACCACTTTTTAGATAATTGTAACTTCAAAGAACATTTGAAATGCTTGGCTTGGTTTTCCTTACAGCAGCTGGTAATGGTGCAACAAGCTTGAAGTTCACATTTTACAGTGTTTTCTTACATTTAAGAACACAAGCCTGTATTTTACATTTATATATACAAATGATATAATTATGTATCAAATTCTATTTGACTAGGCTGGCAGCCTTCGTCCATCTTTCCCCAATCTTCACAAGGGCAACCATAAATATAATCATGAAACTTCGAACATGCAAACACAATTGTCGAGAGCTCTTTCTCAATCTGGGCATACTGCATCTCATTTTGGGTAAGAGTTCTGGATGCATAGGCTACTGGTCTACCCTCTTGAAGAATGACTGCATCTAAACCAAACTTAGAAGCATCACAGGAAAGAGTAACTGGTTTGTAAAACATCATAGAAGCTGAGAGTTGGTGGGTTGGCAATTTTCTGTTTTAGGGTATCAAATACTCATTGGTGCTGTTCTGACAATGACCAAATTACATCTTTGCATGTCAGCTCCACTAAAAGAGCTGAAAGTTGACTCAAATCTGGACTCAACTTGCTTAGATAGTTGACCATGCCAAGAAAACGTTGTAGGGCTTGAACATTGTCGGGAGCTGGCATCTCTATAATTGCTGTTTGGAATGATCTGGTCATAAGCCCAAACTGGTAAACAAATGACCAACATAAGTAACTTCTTGTAGCCTGAACTTGCACTTCTGAGGATTCAGCTTAAGATTCACTTGATGTGCTCTTTCCAGAATTTTGTTGAGGTTTCTGTCATGCTCACCTTCACCATTGCCTCCTATTAGAATATCATTTACTATAATAGCACAGAGTGAGCCTAAAAAAAATTGCTCCATCGCACACTGAAAGACTTCACTGGCAAAATTTGTTCCAAATCGCATTCGCAAAAATCTGTAGCTTCTAAATAGTGTACTGAATGCGGTTATCAATGAAGATTTTTGGTAAAGCAAAATTTGACAAAATGAACTCTTTTTTATCTAAGACAGAAAAACTGTGGAGTTTGGCATGAGGGCAGCAACCTCTTCGACTGTGTGTATTGAATGATGAGGTCTTTTTAATGCTTTGTTCAGATCTCATGGATCAATATATATATTCTGATATCATCTGAGCTTTTCTTATGAGCTACTACTATAGAGGATAAGCATTTACTTCGTTCTTCTACTGGACACATTACTCCTAGCTGCACCATTTTGTCTAGCTCAGGTTTGACTCTGGTCTGCATAGCTACTGGAACTTACCATGCTGGTGTGATAACTGGGCCGACCTCTGAGTCTAACTTCATAGAGAACACAACTGGTAGTCTGCCGAGTTTGTCTGCAAAAATATCAGCATACTCAGAAAAAAATAGTTTGGGTGAAATGTGAGCTGTTGTCATGCAGGCTTATATGGTGAACTTCTTTATTATGTAAATGCAATCCCACTTTCAAACTGTCTCTGAGGTCTATTAATGACTTGGTTTGAATCTTTTCACCACCATAAGCAACAAGGACAGGACACCCATTAATCTAAACAGTACAAAAGATTCCATTCTTTGCAAACAAATCTACTGCATTGACTGTTTCACCAAGCACAGACATACTATCAACATAAAAAGTACCATCACAGCTTTCTAATTGATCAACTTGCCTCTCAAAATGTCCTCTTTTAACAAAAGAATGTGCCTTATTTGATTTACAAAACCTTCTGAAATTATTCCTCTTATTGCAAAAATGACACTGCTGACCAAAAGCTAAACACTTTTCTCTTTTGGGTTCATGATTACCACCACAATTACCACAGTTTACTATGAAGCTGGGTGGGGGCACATGTTTTGAGCTTGCTGACTCACCTTTGTGCTTCACTGAGCATACTGTGGAATTTGATGGAAAGACTCATGGTTTCCCAGGGATAGTTACAGGACCTGCAGTAGCTGCCATGTGCTTGGGCCTGATTCTTTTAACCACGTACTGCATACTATCAACATGAGCTTTGTCACTGTGCCTTCTGCAGCTATTCTCATTTGTAAGCATACTTCTGTGCTTTTCTGTAAGTGCATATATCTGACAAATCTCAATGGCCTTATTCAACATTAAATCACTGTTTTGAAGCAAAATCTGTCTCACTGTGCCATTATTAATACCACACACAAGCCTGTCATTTATTAACTCATCTCTCAAATCACCAGATGTGCACGTTTTAGCCTTATTTCTCATGTCAGCTATATATGCTACAAAAGTTTCACCAGGCTTTAGATCTCTTGTGTAAAGTAAGTGCCTTTCCATTGTAATATTCATTTGGGGGTTACATATTTCTCTAAATTTATGTTTTAAGCACTCTGGGTCTTCCCTTGTTTCAGCCGGTTCTACAATATGGTGGTCTTCCCCCTCCCCTGTAAACACAGCAGGTGCATACACATATTAATACTCTCTTTCAATGGCCTCTGAACCAGGTAAATTAAATAGAATATATGCCTTTGTATGTGTGTCTTTGTCAGAAAAAGCAGCCTGTATGAAAATATCATATTCTTGCTCAAATACTCGCCAATTTTCTACAATATTCTTATCAAACACAAGCGGTGCGGGTCTGTGAAAACCTTCTGCCATGCCCACAGATTATACTAATACACAGTGCAAAATTGGCCCTTGTAATTATGTACAAACATTCAATATTCAAATGCACAATAAATTCTTCAAAGTACTGTACTCTGCAAATATGCCTTGAAATAACTGTACTTTTTGAAATATTCTTTGAAATCACTTTACTTTGTGAAATAACTGCACTGTAATAATGCACACACTTGCAAATACTTTGCATAATTCATATACGTTGAATAGCTTTAGTTAATACAAAAAGGTAGCACATAGTGAAAAAATATGGTACTTTTCCTTTTTTTGTATAGTTTATGTGATTTGAATATTGTTTCAAATATTTGTGTAATTAGTTTGAATATTTTTATCAATATGTCACAGTTTGTGACATTTTATTTAATAAGAAATTTGTTTTGGGCATTCTGAGTGCTTCATTTTATATTTATAGCAAAAGAAATAATTTAAGCACGTTTTAGTACCTAGAATTTGTTTCTGACCTGTGTCTTGAATCGTTTGAGCAGTGGAGATGACCCACTCCTGTATATTCCTCTAACTTTAACCAGTTGCCTCATGGCTGTAACTCTGTATCCCATTCTGACACCATGTCGCTCTTCTTATGTGCGTTGAGGCTTGGATGTTCATTTAAGTAGTTTATTGCATACAAATACATCAGGATGGATGGCAGGAACATTATACTTAAATGAACTATCTAACTAACTAACTAACTGACTACATGCTTGCATGCTCACACTCTGGCTGTTCACTCAAAATGGCACTCTGCTTGCATGTACTCAGTACTTAGAAGCATGTGCTGACTCACTGGAAGGTTTCTTAAAGGCAGGGCTTTTTTTGGGCCAGTACACGCCAGTACTCTGTTTCTTTTAAAAAAAAACAAAAAAACCTCCCAAAAAACCAAAAAGAAAACTTTCTTTTTTAATGGCGTTCTTCTTTAAGAATGCCCTTTGCATCGGGTCGCACAGACCCAGAAGACCTTCTGCGTCTGTGCAATGTGCGACCAATTGTTTATATCTTCCTGGTCCATGCGCACGGAATTTGAATTTCTGAAGATGTTTTGGACTGTGGACCATGACTGGACAAGTGAGTGTTAGGTGTGCGTGTGTGTTTAAGTTTTTAAGAGGAGTATGTGTTGTGTGTGTGTGTGTGTGTGTGTGTGTGTGTGTGTGTGTGTGTGTGTGTGTGTGTGTGTGTGTGTGTGTGTGTGTGTGCAAGAAATAGGTGTGTGTGTGTGTGTGTGTGTGTGTGTGTGTGTGTGTGTGTGTGTGTGTGTGTGTGTGTGTGTAAGAAGTAAGTAGGTCTGTGTGTGTGTGTGAGTGAGTGAAATGTCCAGATTTTCACAGAACGTCAAGATTTTAGTCTCACATCCGTAGTCTCTTTCTCATAAAACTGTGTTTTTCTGGCACGCCCTGGCAAATCATTGAGGACTAAGACAGCAAATAATGGCAGACATTTGAGCTTTAGACTTCATATCCTTCAGAAAGTTCATAATAATGCAAAACTTGTTGTGTTATCAACTTTCTAAGTTTGTAAGAGCAATATTTAAAAGGTGTCCCTATTTTTGGACATTTGTCCTCTCCATTATGTGTGTCTTTGTCCAGATTTCTTGCTCTAAAAGGTTGATAGGTATAGGGGAGGGTCTAAGAGGGAGGTAGTGGTGTATGTATGTGTAATACCTCTCAACTGTAAAGATTTTCACAAAATGCCTAGATTTTTGCCTTATATTTTTGGTCTGTTCCTCATAAAAATTGTCTTTTTTTTTGAGAAATCACTGGGATGATCTAAGGATTAAAGTTACTAATGGCATGCATTTGAGTTTAGTTTCAGACTTCATATCTTTTAGAAAATGCATTCTAACACAAATCCTCTTATTCTAGCAACATTCTCAATTTATAAGAGCAATATTTAAAATGTGTCACTAGTTTGGGGCCTTTGTCCCCCCCAGTATGACAGGCTTTGCCCAGACTTCTTGTGCTAAGAGGGGTTGAGAGATATGATGTGTGTGTGTGTGTGTGTGTGTGTGTGTGTGTGTGTGTGTGTGTGTGTGTGTGTGTGTGTGTGTGTGTGCGTGTGTGTGCGTGTGTGTGTGTGTGTAAGAGATAGTATATCCCTCAACTGCCCAGGTTTTTGCAGAATGTCCAGATTTTTGCCCCATATGTTTGTTTTTTCCTCATAAAAAGATTGAAGTTACTAAATAATGACAGATATCTGAGGTTTAGATTTCATATCCTTTAGAAAAATGCATACTAACACAAATCCTGTTATTCTAGCAATGTTCTAAGTTCATGAGATAAATATTTATAATCTGTTCCTATTTATTTTAGACTTTGTCCAGATTTCTTACAGTAAAAGGTTGAGGTGTATGTGAAACAGTATAATGCCCTAGTTAGGGTTAGCAGGTGGTTAGTAATTTGCTTAGGCTCAAGCCCTGCAGCTTAGCCACAGGAATCAAGAGCCTGAATACTCTACCCAAAATATGCCACTGTTTTGCTTAGCAAATGGTATCAGTGGTGTGTGTTTAGAGCTTTAAAGCAGTGTTAGTTGCACAGCAGGTAGCATACTTTTGTTTTGATGCAAAAGGCTGTGGATTCATGTAGATGGATTGCTGGTACTGTGTTGGATTTTAAGAGGGCGGGGTGCTGCAGTCCTGAGTATGTCCTCCTTTGGTTAAGATGCCGAGTAACCATGAAGCTGTTTTAGGTTGTCATGCATTCCCTATTGCAATATTACCAGCTTATCATTTTTAATGTAGCATAGGCAATTTATTCTTTAAGGGCAGCAAACAATGAATTTGTAGATAAAATACTTAAATATAAAGTTTTTTGCTAGCAGGAACCTTTTCATTAGTTACAGTCAGATCACTTTAATGTGGAATTGTTCAGATGACTTGTACTACTGCAGAGACATTGCATATTGAGTGATATTGGTGGGTTGTAATGATAGAAGTTTGAGTGGCCTTTTATGGTTGAAATTTTCTTAATTGGGCAGTCTGGGCATTATTGGTTCATATGTTTTGTTTCTTTGCTTACTGGCCATAAATTTAAAACATGCTCTAACAAGTGGTGTTGTATTATACAAGGGATACCATTTAATTATTATATATTATACTTTAATACTATCAGTAAGGTGAATCAAAGAAATTTTGCTTGGTCCTAAAAATGTGTGTAAGGGGTCTATGATTTGAAAAAAGTCCAAATGTAAACTTAATCTGCCACACTGGCCAGATGCATTTTCTTTGAATGTGGGTTTCGATGCTGTTTCAATGAATGTGAGTTTCAAACTCACAGATGTTTTAATGCTAAGTCTATTTTCATTGTGAGACCGCATTGCTTTGTTTCGCAAATGTCTATCAGTGTTTGTGCTGGAAATTTTGAAATAAGTTTTAAATTTAATCCAAATATCTGTAATCATTGTAGAAGTAATGCAGAAAGCAGTATGCACACTGAGAGTTTTGAACAGTGTTTATGGCAACTGGGGAGAAATATCAAAATAATGGGACACTAGAATGTCTGCATGCGGGGGTGACCCAAATGCAACATATGTGTACCACCACCTGTTTGTTTACAAAAAAAGCACTGCTTAAAGGTATATACACACACTGATCTACAATTCCTTCCTTCAAAGTCTGGAACCTAGGAGGTTTGGATAGGTGGTTTGAAGGTTGGCTTGCTAAAAAAAAGAAGTTACAAAAAGTCACTTACTTATCTTTCAGTCACTTGAAATAATACAGAAAATATGGTAGCTGGTAAAATCCTTAAGTGGGAAAATTGGATTGCCAGAAGTATTCTCTTAATTGAGGACCTTTTTAGTCCATCCCTCTCTCACATACTAATGTAAGCAGCTTCAGTGCAGCAGTTCCCCATCCTGAATGCTACATGGTGACAATACCTGCAGTTGAGGTTCTGTATATCTCAGCTCATAAGATTAGGTAAAATTAACATGGCTGGGGATTTGGTGAGTTTGCACACAAAGGCTATGCAGACTTACAAGGGTACTAGTAAGTTCAAACTTAAAGAGGTTTATTGTTTGGTCCCTAGATATGTATCAGGGATTAAGCAGTATTTTAACGGGAATGAAATTATATGGTGAAGGATCGTTTTACAGTAGAGAACATACATTTTGACTTCTTAGAGCAAAAACTCTGGACAAAGCCTAAAATGATGGGGGACAAGTAGGGACAGATTTTAAATGTTGCTCTTACAAACTTAGGAAAGTTGATAGAATAATATGTTTTGCATTAGCATGAATTTTCTGAAGGATGTGGAGTCCTAAACTCAAAAGTTTGTCATTATTTAATTACTTCAGTCCTCAGCTATTTGCCAGAAAGGTACAGCTTTTAGGAGGAACACACCAAAATATGAGACAAAAATCTGGACATTCTGTGAAAATCTGTACAGTTGAGTGGTATGATAGAGAAGTGCAATTATTGTCTCAGCAGTTTAAGAGATGATTTGCCTCTCCTAGCCCATTTCCCAATGGCAAGTTGTTGTATGGATGGCACCTTACATCAGTGTGGTAATAGAGCTGACATATGTCAAGAGGTTCTTATTAATTATATGCATCTTCTATGGGACTGCCCAGTTGTGCAAAGGATTTGGTCCACTGTTATATGGAGTGCTGAAAAGGCTTTGAGAATATCACTGGCTAATGATTCTTATTTTAAGTTTTGACTTTTTGGCATTGTTCCCATAACATAAGGGTTAGATAGAACAATATTAATATGATTAAGAATTGTAAGAGCAACATTCTTAGCTTACCTCTCTAAGCCTTGGGAATAGTAATAATCAAAATGGATGTTAAGTTTTCATAACTCTGCTATAGTTTGCAGATTTGGTCTAGTAATTTTATAGATATGGTAAGATGGAAAGAATACAGGTGTATCATTTTATACATAAGTCATATGGAATATAAGTGATGGCATAAAGTACATGGCCATGTTTCTTTTGGGTGATAAACTTGATTTTTATCATCTCTTTAGTACATTTAAAATGTTTTGTTATGATCTATTTTTATAACATTTGTATTAGGGACAAATTTGTTCTAGATAGTATGTTTTAGATGTGCTACTATATCTATTGCTGAGATTAGCTATTGACTGTCTTTTAGTACTGTTCTTTACTATGGAATGCCTATATCGTTGTATTTGAAATTGATTATTTCTCTAAGTAATTATGTTCCAAAGTTTGAAAAAAAGGATTCCTGGTTTTTCAACAGCCCCCACTGAACAAGTCTTTTTGACTACTAAGAAAAGAAGACACTACTTTGGTGTAATTTTGGTTGAGATTGTACTGCAGGGAGGATGGATAGCTAGTGTTCCCCTTAATGGCTCTGTATTTCTTCCAAATCCATGTGCCAGCGTATTAGTTATATATGTAGATTCTATTCATCATCATCTTCTTTTGGCTGTTCCTGTTAGGGGTTGCCACAGTGGATCATCTGTTTCTATTTCTTCACAACCTCTGCATCATGCTCTTTCACACCAACCACCTGTATGTCCTCTCTCACCACATCCATAAACCTTATCTTAGGCCTTCCTCTTTTTCTCTTACCTGGCAGCTCCATCCTTAACATCCTTTTCCCAATATACCCAGCATCCCTCCTCAGCACATGTCCAAACCAATGCAATCTCACCTCTCTTGCTTTGTCTCCAAACTGCCCAACCTGAGCTGACCCTCTAATATACTGATTCCTAATCCTGTCCATTCTAGTCACACCCAGTGCAAATCTTAACATCTTTAACTCTGCCATATCCAGCTCTGACTTCTGACTTTTGTCAATGCCACCGTCTCCAACCCATATAACATAGCTAGTCTCACTACCCTCTTGTAGACATTCCCTTTCACTCTTACTGGTACCCGTCTGTCACAAATCACTCCTGACACTCTTCTCCACCCATTCCACCCTGCCTGTACTCTCTTCTTCACCTCTCTTCCACACTCACCATTACTCTGAACTGTTGATCTCAAGTACTTAAACTCATCCACCTTTACCAACTCTACTCCCTGCATCCTCACCATTCCTCTACCCTCCCTCACATTTACACACATATAGTCTGTTTTAGGCCTGCTGACCTTCATTCCTTTCCTCTCTAAATCATAGCTCCACCTCTCCAGGGTCTCCTCAACCTGGTCCCTACTCTCACTACATATCACAATGTCATCTGCAAACATCATAGTCCACAGGGCCTCCTGTCTGATCTCATCTGTCAACCTGTCCATCACCACTGCAATTAAGAAAGGGCTCAGAGCTGATCCTTGATGTAATCCCACCTCCACCTTAAATGTATCTGTCACTCCCACCGCAGTCCTCACCAATGTCACACTACCCTCGTACATATCCTGTACCACTCTTACATACTTCTCTGCCACTCTCGACTTCCTCATACAATACCACAACTTCTCTCTAGGCACCCTGTCATATGCTTTCTCTAAGTCCACAAAGACACAATGCAACTCCTTCTGACCTTCTCTGTATTTCTCCAACAACACTCTCAGAGCAAATGTTGCATCTGTAGTGCTCTTTCCTGGCATGAAACCATACTGCTGATCACTAATCATCACCTCCCTTCTTTACCTAGCTTCCACTACTTTTTCCCATAACTTCAAGCTGTGACTGATCAATTTTATCCCTCTGTAGTTACTACAGCTCTGCACATCACCCTTATTCCTAAAGATAGGTACCAAAACACTTTTTCTCCACTCCTCAGGCATCCTCTGACTTTTCAAAATTTCATTAAACAATCTGGTTAAAAATTCCACTGCCATTTCACCTAAGCACCTCTATGCTTCCACTGGTGTGTCATCTGGGCCAACAGCCTTTCCATTCTTCATCCTCTTCATAGCTGTCCTTACTTCCTCCTTGCTAATCTGTTTCACTTCCTGATTCACTATTCCCACATCATCCAACCTTCTTTCTCTCTCATTCTCCTCATTCATCATCCCTTCAAAGTACTCTTTCCATCTACTCAACACACTCTACTCATTTGTGAGTATGTTTCCCTCACTATCCTTTATCGCCCTTACCTGCTGCACCATCTTTCCTAGCTCTGTCCCTCTGTCTAGCCAATTGGAACAGGTCCTTTTTATCCCTCTTTAGTGTCCAATCTCTCATACAACTCTCCATATGCCTTATCCTTAGCTTTTGCCACCTCTCTCTTTGCCATGCATCTCATCTCCTTATACTCATGTCTACTTTCTTCATCTCTTTGACAATCCCACTTCTTCTTCTTCGCCAGCCTCTTCCTGGGTATACTCTCCTGTACTTCTTCATTCCACCACCAGGTCTCCTTGTCCTCCTTCCTCTGTTCAGATGTCACACCAAGCACCTTTCTAGCAGTCTCCTTTACTAGCTCTGCTGTAGTTACCCAGCTATTCGGTAACTCTTCACTGCCTCCCAGTGCCTGTCTTAACTCTTCCCTGAACTCCACCTCACAATCACCCTTTTTTAACTTCCACCATTTAATCCTTGGCACTGCTTTCACACTCCTCCTCCTCTTCTTGATCACCAACGTCATCCTACAGACCACCATTCTATGCTGCTTAACTACACTTTCTCCTTTCACCACTTTACAGTCTCCAGTCTCCTTCAGACTGGCCCTCCTACATAGGATATAATCCACCTGTGTGCATCTTCCTCCACTCTTGTACGTCACCCTATGCTCCTCCCTCTTCTTAAAATATGTATTCACCACAACCATGTCCATCTTTTTCGCAAAATCCACAATCATCTGACCTTCTGCATTCCTCTCCTTAACACCATACCTACCCATCACTTCCTCATTCCATCTGTTCACTTCACCAACATGCCCATTGAGGTCCGCTTCAATCACTAGTCTCTCACCCTTGGATGCAGTAACCACCACTTCATCCAACTCACTCCAAAATTTTTCTTTCTCATCCATCGCACACCCAACTTGTGGAGCATATGCACTAACAATATTCACCATTACACCATCAATTTCAAGCTTCATAAATATTACTGTATCAGACACTCTTCACCTCCAAAACACTCTTGGCATATTGTTCCTTTAGTATAACCCCTACCCCATTTCTCCTGCCATCCACACCATGATAGAACAATTTGAACCCACCTCCTTTACACCTGGCCTTACTTCCCTTCCATCTGGTCTCTTGCATGCACAATATATCAACCTTCCTTCTCTCCATCATATCAGCTAGCTCTCTCCCTATACCAGTCATAGTGCCAACATTCAAAGTTCCTACCCTCACTACTACACTCCTAACGTTTCTCCTCTCTTCCTGCCTTCGGGCATGCTTTCCCCGTCCTCTTCTCCTTCGGTCAACAGTAGCCCAATTTCTGCCAGAACCCTGTTGGCTAACAGTACTGGTGGTGGTCATTGTTAACCCGGGCCTCAACCGATCCGATATGGAAATATGAAATGTTCTCCACATAAGTAATTTGGCAGAGGTTTTATGCCGGATGCCCTTCCTGATGCAACCCTCCCCATTTATCCGGGCTTGGGACCGGCACAAAGAAATGCACTGGCTTGTGCATCCCCAGTGGCTGGGTAGATTATATTATGTTTTATTTTTCAGATGTGTTTGTAAATAAAATTATTACTGCCACTCGTCATGATGGTTGCTTTTGTGCTGAATGAAGCTTTGCTTATTTTAATTGCTTTAATGAGTTATTTTGGGAAGAAATTGAATTTAACATGGCACTGAATTGCTTAAAGTTCTATGGTATTGTGTGCTACATTTTTGGCTTAATAATTTCTTGATTTTCTAACCCCCCTCCCCACCCTCACCCTTTTTAGTTTTATCGCAGATTTTTTTTCCTTTATATATATATATATATATATATATATATATATATATATATATATATATTTAAATAGGATGACTTTATCAGTTCTTCAACATGTTTATCTTTTAGATGCTCCTGTAAGTCTGGTAAAAAAAAATCTGTGTCTATTATTTTATCATCTGATTTCTGGCCCTTTGTTATGTTTTGAGTCATTCTGAGTTTTCATTGTCTTCTTCCTTTACAGTAAGCAAAAGCTACTTTATTTAATTTTATATCCTCTGAAACTTTCAAAAACAAAGTCATTATCACACTGATACTCTTACAAATAGCTTTTTTCCTTACTGAGCTATAAAATGAATATTCTAGATTTCTCTTGCATGCTATAACAATGGTAGGGTATACACCTCCATATACATATTACTGTCCTTTCCCCAGTTCTGCTACATGCCTTGTATGGATATTCATTTTCCTCTAATGTGCAGCATCATGAAGAGCTACCCCTCTGGAGGGAGGGAGCATATGCACATTAACTATTTGTTGTCTCCCCAGAACTATTTTCTGGAAGGCATCTGCATGGTTAATCAGTTCAAGAAATTGCCTGGTCATGTAGATCAACATGGCCATCCTCACCATATTGTGGTTTGGTCATGTTCAATATCCTGCCACAAAAGTGGTGGGGGGACCACGTTTCACCAATGATTACTCTTAAAAAGTCATAGTGGCATTAATGGCAATATGGGAATCAGGGGTTGGTGGAATGCACAGGAAATTCTCTTAAGTGGTGTAATGGCACCAATGGCAATGTGAAGATTGTGGATGTAGAATATACTCGCCACCAGGGCATTATAGATAAGTGTCATAATGGCTCTTCAAATACAATGGAACTGGGGGGAAACTGAATGGCAGACAGGTCAGGGACTTGTGCGTTTGTTTATATGTGTATGTATACATGTCTGCGTGTGTGCATGTGTATGCTTAGGCGTGTGTGTGTGTGTGTGTGTGTGTGTGTGTGTGTGTGTGTGCACGCGCGCGTGTGTACTTGTGTGTGGGAGAGTGACTTGGGGAATGTCATTGCCTACACAAGCATCTGTTTAACACCAAGCAAGGGTTGGGAGGGTGGCCTAATGATTAAGGTGTCTGCCTTACACACGCAAGGTGCAGGGTTTGAGTCTCACCAGGGATAATTGGCTAGGCTTAAAATGGTTCGCAAAGGCAGTTAGCCTAGTACAAACCTATGAACCATAACATGCACATCACCAATGATCTGCATGTTCTGGTAATAAATGTGATTCAGAAAAATTCAAATTAACCAATAATGAATTCCAGGTTTATTTTTCAGGTAAATGCTATTTTATTCTAGCTTTAACATTTTGCTACTTTTTGTCAGTTATGACCTTACACTCCATTGTCAGTTTCTGAACTGCCATATAAACAAACATCTGTCATATTCACAGATATGCTACTTCTTATGTAAAACATGTTTTTTTTTTTTTTTTTTATCTACGATAGCATAGTTCTGTAAGTGTTACTTTGCACATTCATGTATTCAGATCCCTCAGCAATAGTAAACAAATCCATAACACAAGATGTGATGTTCCAGCACTGGCCCAGTAATCAAGAAGACTCAAGTCTCACCACTGGCAACAGTGGGGGATGTACACACTGGGAGGATGACAAGTGTACACACAGTAAAGTGCAAATTCCCTTAAGAGCACACAGAGACCATAGTCAGTCTGGGGCTGGTCTCTCCCTCTTTCTCCAGATCCCCAATAAGATTCCCCACTGGCTCAGCTATAGGGTTGAAATCTCACCTGAGTGGCCAAACCAAGACCTCCAACACCCTCACTGTCCAATTAGTGCTTTGTGTCCCTGCCCAAGTAGTTGACAATCGCACACTTTGAAGTTTGATTTATACACACACATACACACACACACACACACACACACACACACACACACACACACACACACACACACACACACACACACACACACACACACACACACACACACACACACACACACTCCTGGGAAAGGCTGGCACAGGTTTACTAGCTATGACCCCTTCTGCCCAAACATTAAGATAATTTCCACCACCACCAGCCACTACTTATCAGCTACATTAAGGCCCTTAGCAAAGGGTGTCCAATCTTACTGTGTAATGTTACTATTAATCCAAATGGTAGTTTAACCAAGAGCAAGGCTATTAGGAGTGGCCCACAGTGTCACTAAATACATATGCCAGTATTCTCAGAGCTTAAATATGTCTCACATATATCAGCCACAGTGATAAGTTTAAATATATTTAATAATAATAATAATAATAATAATAATAATAATAATAATAATAATAATAATGATAATAATAATAAAATAACAAGACAATACTCAATAAGTAATCAGTTACTTACATCAGAGTTCAAAATCACAGGAAATATTTAAAACAACATTGCAGAACAGTCTCAAATAAATAAAGAAAACATCTAAGCTATACTTTCCTGTATTCCTATCTGAATCTAAAAGAGTTACTATGCCTTAAAAACTTACTTACAGAACAACAAGCAGGCAGAAGTGGTGAATGGATGTTTCCAGGAATATCTCAAGTATTGCTGATAGGATACTTGCAGCATCACTTTTTGTCACCTGATTTCAGTTCAAATCCTCACAGACAACCCCCCACGGATGCATCTAGCATTTCCCTGTAAAAAATACATAGTCTTCAGATGTTTGCAGCTGCTAGAAGAAATAAACCAATAAAATGCTTACAATACAATGCAGAAGGCTCCCTAGTTCTAGGCATCCTGTCTTCTTGCTGCATTGAAACTAACTTTTATAGCACAGTAATAAAACAATTTAATTTCAACTATTTTTTTGAAGTTTTGCAAGTTAATCCTCTATGTTCTAGTTCTCACTGTTAAAACATATACATTTACACAGGTACAATAGTTTATATACATGTCTGTTCTTTCCCAGTAAGGTACACTGTGGACACATCCTTAAACTCAGTAGTTTACACACACAGCTCAATATACAGACAACATACAGTTCTAATATAGTGGTAACACAAGCAGTTGCATCCTACTGATATTCATAAATGATATATAACTATTTATAAAATTCTAGATAGCTGTGCTGGTAGTATCTCCTTCTGTCACACTTCTATATAAATCATATTAATATTCACAAATTACATATAATTATTTACAAAATTCCAAATTGTTGGGATGGCAGTATTTCCTTTTGTGACACAAGATACTAAGATTATAAAGAACTCAAAAAACATACATCTCTTTTAATGGAATAATAAACAGATTTATATGTTTTTCTTAGGTTATGCTGTGTTACACAAAGTGTGCTAAGATCACGTGTATTAGATCATGTCTCTTTCTCGAGATCACATGACATACACGTGTGTGCATGTGTGTGCGTGTGTGTGTGTGTGTGTGTGTGTGTGTGTGTGTGTGTGTGTGTTATATATATATATATATATATATATATATATATATATATATATATATAATGAATAATCAGAGATAAGATTGATTGAAACACAAACCATCAAACAAACTCATCGGAGATTACTGTCATCAAGTGTAGACTTTTGTCTTTTCCCGGTTAGGGGTCACCACAGCATAACTCCGGTCTGCTCAATATTGGCAGTGGATATTTACTGTGCCTAGTTGCCAGACCGATGCCCAACCTTCAACAAAGGCATGCCCATTCACAGCTTGCACCTACCTGCATGGCTTTAACATCACTCCACCATGGAGAGGACATCCAGACTCCACACAGAAGGCGCTCCAGCCGAGAATCGATTGGGAGAACCTCTTGCTGTGAGGCGACAATGCTAACCGCTGCACCACAGCGGCTGAATACAGTCATCAAGTAAATAGTCTAAAAAAGTGATATTAAATGCAAACAGGTTACATTTGCAATTACCAAATCATAGGGGCTCTGCCCCATAACCCTGGAAATTAAAAATATTTACTCCAGATTCACTCAACCTCATAGAAAAAGGAGAAATCCCTGAATTATGCAGCAGTCAGTCTGCTGAATTTCAGCCATTATATAATTAAACCAACTATACCAACAATGAACATTACCTACATTACAGCTCCAGACAAAATGCATGCACCATGAATTTGTATAACACCCATTTATATATACACTGCTCACTAGACACCTGCACCAACTGTAGAGGCCACAAAAGTAAATCACAAAGAGGATCCTAGGCCTTAAACACTTGTCCTATATGGACAGACTCAAAAAAACTCCAACTATTCTGTCTCATATCACCTACTTAGAGGCGATCTCTGCTTGACTTACAAAGCCATGTCTGACCCAACACTGTTAGAAATGCAACATCTAAAGAAATCCCAATCTCTCCACACCACACACTTCAGAGACCTCAACCTCATTACCACATAACATGCTGGAGGGACAGGTTCATAACCCAGAGAATGCCCATGCTATGGAATAAACTTCCCATACCTGTCAAACAGAGCACCTCACTGGCCCTCTTCAAGAGAAATCTTGATGAGTGGATGGGAAATAGAAAGTACATCCCAGGGATCACTGCAGTGGCTTTACTCGACAGAGATACTGGGACCTAATATCGGGTGGCACGATGCCAGGGTAATCCTATGGGCTAGGCTTGTAAAGGCTCCAGGGCCATTAGCCTAGTACACACCTATGAACCTATGAGCCTACATATATATATATATATATATATATATGTATATATATATATATATATATATATATATATATATATATATATATTTATATATATATATATATATGTATATATATATATATATATATATATATATAGAGAGAGAGAAAGAGAGATGTATGTATACAGAGAGAGAAATAGATATAAAGCAAAAAAGAATCTCAAGAAGCACATAAATAACTCTCCTACTAATTTTTTATTCAATTGATAGGCGGGCAAAATTCACAATGTATCCATGTTTCACAAAAAGCTTTGTCATTGTTATGAAGTCACACCTACTCTTCCCCTTAAATACTCATAGATAAGTGAAATAGTAAGAAAATAGGATTGTGCAAATAAACCAGTAACCATAGGCCGCTTTATTTTATGTGCTTTACGGGCACAGGTAAAGGAAGAGGGAAAAGGCAAGAAGTCATTGGAAAAGTATGCTGGACTGCTCTGGGATTAATGTATAGGGCAGTGGAGAATGTGTTAAGAAATGCGGTAACACTCAAGAATCTGCAGTATCTAAAAGTGAAAGAAATGAGTAAATATGGGAAGTTGGAAATATAGGTAGAATGGCAAGAAGTTACTCATAACCCGAGGAGTACAGGAAAGGGATCATAGGATCATAGGAAGTTACTAGGCTAATGGTCCTAAGGGCCTTTAAGCCTAGCCAAGTTCTACCCTTATTTCCATGATCTGCACCTGTTGCCCCTGTTCAAGAGGGACACAGGTGGAACCCCCAGGGTGAATTTACGGTTACTCATCCAATCGTCTGGATTGCATTTGAAGAAGTCCAGTGAGGTGCTCTGTTTGACATGAAATGGGAGTCTGTTCCAAAAGTGTGGTAATCTCTGGTAGAAAAATTTGTCCCCGCAGCAGGTACTATTAATGTCGGTTAATGTTAACGGTATAGCCATTATTTATAAATCAAACCTACAAATTACCCAATTTAAGGAACTTCCATTAACAAGCCCAAAATCAGAAATGTTATCAATCAAGCTACAAATAAACAACAATAAAGCAATCTATGTAATTTGTATGTACCTTCCCCCTGGCAATAATACCCAAACACTAGAAAGCCTACTTAGTTCTCTGTCCAGCCAACTACCCCAAGAAACCATAATACTTGGTGATTTCAACATTGATTGGAAAACCTGTGCAGCCCAGAAACCTACTAACCATATTAATCTCCATGGTTACTCTCAATTAATAACAACTACAACTAGAACACATAAACCAAATAAGAAAGAAACAATTCTAGATTGGATTCTAATTAATAACGCCCACAGTTACTATACTCCAGGTACACTTCCTGATAGTATTAGTGATCACACACTTACATATGTGATCAGACAAAAACTGAATATTCCTAATATACATAAACTTAAAAGATGCCGCTCAAAAAGATTTTTCAACCCTGATAACTTCCTTACTGAATTACAAGCATGTGACTGGTTACCTTTATCACACCTCGAACTCAATGAAGCAGTTACCTATTTTAACACAAAATTTCTGCAAATCCTTGACTATCATGCTCCATTCCAATCTACTAGGATAAGAGCCAGAACTGCCCCTTGGCTAACTAAGCAAACAAAAGAAAAAATGATCCTTAGAAATAAAACCTGGGCCAAATGGAAAGCTACCAAATCTCCATCTGACCATCTCCTCTACAAACAGTTAAGAAATACTACCAAGAAAGACACTCTTAGAGACAAAAAGGAATTTTATCTTCACCTTCAACAAACTACACAAAATACCCCTCAAAAATTTTGGTCAGGTATAAATAACCTTCTTAAACCAGGACATTCTACTACTCCTACCCCCTCAGGATTTAACACTAACACCTCTACTCTGATCCCAGATGCTTTTAATAACTACTTTACAGAAGCCATTCTAACACTAGCAAACTCACTACCAACACCTACTGCATCCTCACATGATACCTCACCAGCCTCTACTAATGTCTTTCAAATCCAACCTGTATCTTCTTCTATCATATATAAGCTTCTCTTAAAACTAAAACCATGCACCCCATCAGCTGACCAACTCCCTTCTGAATACTTACAAATTGCTGCAAAAGCTATCTATCACCCAATATCTATTCTAATAAATAGAACCATCTCAGAAAGGAAAATCCCCTTAGTTTGGAAGATATCTCATATAATTCCCCTTCATAAAGAGGGCCCTTCTTCTGAATTATCCAATTATCGTCCTATTGCCTTACTGTCCCCATTAGCTAAGATAATGGAAAGGTGTATACACAAACAATTTCTTAACTACCTTCTTCAAAACAACCTTCTAGCTGACTGTCAACATGGTTTCAGGCCCCATCACAGTACTACAACTGCCCTTCTGTCCTTTGCTGACTCCATAAATAAAAATTGAAACAGTAACCTTCTCTCATCTGCTCTATTTATAGATCTATCAAAAGCTTTTGATATGGTTAACCACAACATACTCCTTGATAAACTGAACAACCTCTCCTTAAGCTCTCATACTTTACAGTGGTTTAGAAGCTATCTGGAAAACAGGTAACAAGCAGTTCTATGGGAAAACAACCTTTCATCTTTACTCCCAGTAAATGTTGGTGTTCCACAAGGATCTATCCTTGGACCCATTCTTTTCTCAGTATTTATTAATGACCTATATTTGAACGTACCACAAGCAACCTGCATCCAATATGCAGATGACTCGACATTGATCTGCTCTGCCATAAATACTCCCTCTCCAGTCCATCACCCAAACAACCTTTCATAACGTTGAAAAATGGTTTATGCAGCATTGCCTCCTCCTTAATCCTAAAAAAACAAAGCTTCTTCTCTTTACTCCTACTAACAAATCTCCTACACCTCTCTTTACTATCACCTCAAATAATTCCACCTGCATTAACCCTGACAATACCACTCGGCTATTAGGGGTAACCATTGACAACCATCTTAACTTTGATGAACAAATAAATAGTACTATTAAAGCTGTTAATAAAAAAATTGGGACACTCTATAGAATTAAACCTTTCCTTACCCCAGCTGCTAGAAAACCATTGCTCAGACCCACCTGCTCTCCACCCTTTTTATGCTTCGACTATTTATACCACACTATCTAAAAACAACATCAATAAACTCTCAACCTGTTATAACAGTATAGCTAGATTCATTAATGCAACTCCTTAGAACTCACCATTGTTATAACCTGAAACAACTAAATTGGCTAGAACTAAATAACCACCTACTTTATCAACAACTACTTATAATTCATAAAACCCTTCACTTCCTGAAAATACTCCAAGCCTGGCTAGACTTATTTCTCCATATAAGAACCTAAACACACTTCGTTCTGCCAACAAGTTTCTAGTATCCATAACTAAATCACATAATAAAGCTGGTGATGCACTATTTTCAAATTCGATAGGGAAACACTGGAATCTAATCCCTCAAGAAATAGCTACTCTTCAGTCCACCTCTCTGTTCAAAAGAAAAATCAAAGCACACCTTATTTCTCAATGGCTATGTCCCTGTACCAATCCCGATTGAAAGTATGTCTCAATACACCTTATTATTTTTCCTTCCTGTCCCCTTACTGGCCCTACCTGAAGCTTGCTGGAGTTGAGAGTTGAACCCTAAGGGATGCCTATATTTCTTAATAACTTTAGTATGTAGTTCTTGTTTTTATTGTAAACTGACATAATATTTTTTTTATAAAATGTTATAGATATCCTCTCTTGTACCTTGTATAAATCTACTAAGATAATTGTTATAATATCACTGTAATTTTATCCATACTGGAGCTTTTCTCCCCAGGCCTCTACTGTAAACGGATATATGTCCAGCTAGACTAGCCCGGTCAACAAATGTAAAATAAATAAATAAAATAAATAAATGTCACATACCAGGTTAAGGTCTTTAGAGTGAGTAACCTGTGTACCATTTGACTTTCTGATATGCAGCATTTCCAATAAGGCAGGGTCAGAGACTGCCTTATATGCAAGGCAGAGATCACCCCTGAGTAATCTGTATGAAACAGAATAAAGTGACTGTGATTTCAGATTATCCACATTGAACAGGTGGTGAAGACCTTGAATTATCATTGTGTGGAACCTCTGTGGTCTCTCCAATTGCTGCAAGTGCTTAGAAAGGTACATACCAAAAGGGGTGTTGTACTCAATTATTGGCCTGATGAAGGAAGAGTACAGGGAGGTTATAACTTCTTTTTTTCCTGGAGGCAATGCCCTTACTTATGAGATGAGCAATACAGAATGCCCTTTTTACCACTGTAGAGACATGATGATCAGAGGTAAGGTTGCTGTCAACCTGTGTGATCAGGTCTCTCACCACTGAGTGCATATTTAGGGTGTTACTATTGATGTAGTAGTTAGCAGGCACAACGCTCTTAATGAAAGGGATGATGATACATTTTTTAACTGAGTTTAAGGCCATGACTTTGGCACCAATCATTTGTTTGTGTAAGACCCTCTCGTAGGATGTTGACATCATTTGGAGACTCTATGACTGCTTGCAGTTTGCAGTCATCAGCAAACTTTGTCAGCCACAGACCTTTAGTTTTTGTTTGTACTTTGGAGAAATAGATTCCAAACAGTAGAGATCCCAGGACTGATCCTTGTGGAACACCACTGGTTACAGGTCTGCTGTTGAGGTGTATTTCTGTATTTTGATTATATGCATTCTATCAGTGAGCCAGTAAGTGACCCATCTAACAATAGAAGGGTTGATACCCAGCTGGGTAAGTTTGTCAAGGATTCCTGAGTGGAGGATAGTGTCAAAAGCCTTGGCTAAGTCTAGGTAAGCTGTATGCACGGATTTCCTCTTGCCCAGGACCTTAGTGCCTGTCTCAAAGAAGTCCACCAGGTTTAACAGACATGATCTCCCTTTGACAAATCCAAACTGAGTAGGGTCAAGTGTTTGGAGATTACCTATATCTTTGTTGATAAGGTCCATGATGCACTCAATGGCCTTGCAGATAAAGCTAGTCAGGCTAATAGGTCCATAGTTCCCTGGGTCAGCGGAAGCACCACCTTTGTGCAAGGGAATAATGGTGGCCATTTTCCATTTAGCAGGGACAAATCCGGTCCTTAGACTATGATTGAAAAGAGTGCCCAATGGTGTTGCTAATTCTCATTGGAGTCCATGTAAGACACAGCCTGTGAAGTTATCAAGTCCCATAGATGCTGTGTTTTTGGCCTTAGACATGACATTTATGACCTGCTCTTTAGAGATGCAAGGTAGGGGGACAGATGGTAGGGATGTAGTGGGGTATGTGTGGTGTGGACAAGGGAGTGAAGTTTTTACAGAATCTGTCAGCCAACAGGTTAGCTATGTCCACAGCCTCAATATATGTGGTATCATTAACTACCAGTTCGGCACAAATCCGAGCATTTCCTTTTAGGTTATGGATATAACTAAAGAATGCCTTTTGGTTGTCCTTAGTTGAAAAGCTAATTTGGATGTGTAGTTTTCTTTGGAAGACTGCACAAAAAGTTTTGTTTGCTTGTTTAAGTTGAGAAGGGAGTGTTTCCAGTTTAGGGATCACTCCCTCTTACAATTAGACATCAAGTTTTCCTCGTATTGTAAAGCCTGTTAATGGCAGTTGTCCACCCATCAGGTTAGTCTTACTTGAGGAGCTTGGTTTGGTCCAATCAGGTATGGCTAAGTCACTGCAGTTATACAGGTGTTTGTATAAAGCATTGGTACAGAACCCGGCATAGTTGCCAGTTCGATCTAAGGGGTGGGGTGCAGTGAAGCTATTTATACCATCCCATAAGAGGTTATAATTGGCTTTGTAGAAGTTTTTTAGTTTATTTGCTGCTGGGGGGTCATGTGTGATAGTTACTATGAATGAGATTGATTTATGGTCAGATCTCACCAGGGAAGACCTCATAGTGGGAGTGCTACAGTGGTCCACCATATTGGTAAGTACCAAATGCAGGATGTTGGCACCACTTGTTGGGGTATCAACCAGCTGGTCCAGGGCACTGGAGTTAACAAAGTTGAGGAAACTTTGGGCAAGTGAGTTTGAGCACAAGTAATTTACCCAGCCAATGGATGGGTAGTTAAAGTCACCCAAAACCATGGTGTTCAGATGTATCTTGATAGATTCAAGTAGATCCAAATAGGCAGAGTCGGTGTCCTGATTAATGGAGGGAGTAATATAGCTGGCAATGACTTGAATAGGTGTCCTACCAATAGTTAATTGCATCTGTAGTATCTCAAGGGAATCATACTGTTTAACCAGTCTGCAAGTGTATTTATCTTTAATGAATATTGATACACTGCCTCCTTTAGTTTTCAGACCTTCAGTTTGTGGTCTTAACGTGCAGAAGAAGGTGTAACCCTGTATGGCTGGGGTGCTCTCCACAGCCTTAACCAGATCTCTGTGACTGCTGAAATGTCTGTGTCTTCCAAGGTAAGGACTGCTTCCAGTGAGTCCAGTTTCATGTTAAGACTCCTAGCAATTACCAGCATTACCTTGAGGTTATTTTTAGACAGAGTTTTTACATCAGGAATTTTGTCCTTGAGATACTGCATAAAAAAGGCACTATGGGGAGTGGTAGATGTCATAACTAGTAGCTGAAATCCCAGTTGTGACAGATAAAGACCATCTCTGGCAAAGCATTGAGATCTGTCGATCATGTCATCCCAGGCTAACAGATACTGGACCCCCTTAGAATGGCACCAGAAACTAAGCTAATTGTTGAAGTCAAATCATTTTCTGTTTGCATTGAGGCATCATCCTAGGTGAAGGTAAAATGCTGCTTAAGGCTAGGGACATACATGCCTGAGACACATAGTCTGAGAGCTCATCATGTCTCTCTTCATATGGTCCAGAGAGGTACATCTCAAGACATTCAAACCAGCATTGTCTGTGACAGAGTCATAACTGTACCTGTTGTTGAGAGACTCGAGTGCATGTGTGATATGGTGAATCCTGGCATCTGACAGGCAGCTGACTGTGACCTTTTCCTTATCCAGCCTGGTGGGAGGGATATCTGCATGTTTCACGATGGAATCACCTATGACTAATATGTTTGGTTTTGTGTTTTGCCTTAAGGGTTTGACAGGTGAGACACTGGTGCATGAGCTGTTATGTGTATTGTGTACTGCAAAAGATGTATTATGTGTAGCATGCTTGTGTTTGTGTTTTGTAGGTCTATGGTGTTTAGGTATGTTTCTGGTGAGGACCTCTGCATATATAGGTATGTAACAGACACTGGAAAATGAATGATAACAAACTGAAGAAAATATCCAGGAGTAGCCACCAAACCATGATGCAGAAGCCAAAAAGATATTTTATTAAAGACAAAAGCTCAAATCAAATAAACTGTGAGGTGCTTTTCGTTTGATCTATGTCAAACTTCTTCAGACAAACAGCAGCAGTGATGTAATTTCCTTATGTAATTTCAAATTATCAGCTGATGAACAATCTGATTGTGTCATTTCCTTTTCACATGTTGGTTATCAGTAATACGCCATCTACTGGTTGGTTACCTAACTAACTGGATGTTTTTTACAAAATTCATTAAAAAGAGCACAAAAGTTCATTTAACAAAATTCTAATAATAATATTCTGAAAATTGTATGTGAAATATATTAAAAATCTAAATTTTAAAAAATTTTTAAAAAAACATGAATAAAAAATCTAATTACACACAACACTTTGCATAAAACATTGCAAACTTGTAAAGAATAATTCTAAATATTAATATATTCATGTATTTTACCCCTGTGCAACACTTTGAGTTTCAATACTGGAGTGATAGATGTTCTCTCATTAAGACCTGGCCATGTATCAGATTGTGTCAATATTTGCCATCTTAATTCTTTCAACTCTAATAATACTGGCCAAGCAGACCTATCACTAATAGTAATATGATCTATAATGGCAAAACCGAAAGAATGAGAAGGAAATTCTTTTATATGCTTGGCTAAAGTGTTATATTTAATGCTTTTTTTGATGGCATAATCATGCTCATACAACCTACAAGTGAACATTCTCTCGGTTTTGCCTATATAAAATGCTGTGCATTGGTTGCACTGGGCAAGATACACAATTGCTTTGCTTTTACAATTGTGTGTATATCTAATTCTATATGTGATGTCTCTAATTTTAAAAATAAAACCTGTGTTAATTTTATGACACCATTTACAGGCACCGCATTTCACCATACCTCTATTAATCTTTTTGCGATCATGACAGCCATATTTCAATATTTCTTTAAAAAATTTCCCTTTCTTAAATACCACATTCACTGTGTTGGGCAACATGTTGCGACACAAGTTATCTTCCATAACAATGCTCCAATTATGAATCAAAACATCTTTTATCAAACTGTGATCGTAAGTGAATGTGGTAATAAAAGATTTCATGAATGTGTTGTTTTGTTGAAATGTTGTTCTGGTAATAGTAGTATGCTCATCATGTGAATCTGCTGAGTTGACCATGGACTTATTCAATATGGGTTTATAAAATCCAATTTGACGTTTAGTAACAACTTCCTGAGTCACTACATCAAGTAAATCATTTGGGTATCCCCTGCTCAAAAACATACATTGCAGATTGTCACATTCAACTAGAAATTCCGTGAATGTAGTTATCATGCGAGCTGCTCTTACAAGTTGACCTTTTACCACTGCTTTCCTTTGTTGAAAAGGGTGACAACTTGTGTAATGCAGAAAAGAGTTACTATAAGTTTTTTTCCTATAAATGGTTGCCGTATAACATTTATCAAACTCATTTTTAACCAGATGGACATCCAAATAATTAAAAAAATCAAATGTTACTTCGTAAGTAAATTTTAAAAATGTAGTAGTACTATTAATGTATGCCAAGAATTCATTCAAAGAATCTAAACTACCCTTCCAAAAGATACAAATGTCGTCTTGGAACCTCTGGTAAAATCTGATGAACTTGTTGTATATGCTAGAAAAAACGTATGTCTTCTCCCAAAAAATCATCACAATATTGGCATAAGCACCCCCGCAAGGGGAGCCCATGGCTATACCACTTTTTTGGAGATAATAATGGCCATCATGGGTAAAGAAATTATGGCTCAAAACAAGTTCAAGTAGTTCCATAATTAAATTAGTTGATGTATTATCAATTTTTTGTTCAAGTAAAATTTCACTTACCCATTCAAGACCAATATCTTGGGGGATAACTGTGTATAAATCTTTTACGTCAACTGTGACCAAAATGTCACTAGTGCAATATTCTACTTCATTTACTTTTTCTAAAAAAGACCATGAGTCTTTACAAATATGTGCAAATTTCTGGATGATTTTCTTAAGTTCATAATCAACAAATTGCGCACTAGCTGACGTAATTGACTGACGTCCATCAATAAGAGGTCTCATTGGAGGATCCTGGCTATTTTTATGTATCTTTGGTATTCCGAAGAAAACTGGAATTCTTGGTGTAATGACACGTAAATAATTGTATTGCTCTATGGTAATTCTCCTCTCTAAAAAAATGTCATTTAACTGTGAATGTAGTCTATTGTAAGCCTGGTTTAATTTGTTCAAAGAAACCTTAACATATGTTTCTGTATTTAAAATGTTACATAATTTTTCATTATATGAATCTTGATTCATTATAACAGCCCCCCCCACCTTTGTCCAGTTTCATAACTCTTACTTTGTGTATTTTCAAATTATGTAGTGCAGAAAGTTCGATTTCAGATAAATTAGATTCAACGTCAATATGAGAAACCATGTTCTTATAATTAAGTAATTCATGTTGACAAACCTTCTCAAACAAAACTAAGTTGGGGTACAAAGGTGGGTTGAAAGTACTACTTATATGAAACTTAGAAACATTGTTCTGTATATTATCTTGGTATAATAAACTAAAATTTAATTTACGTAAAAATAACTTTAAATCAATAATAAAATCAGTAAAATTAAATTTAGCTGTTGGCACAAAAGAAATACCTTTTGACAAAAAATTAGCTACATTCACATCAATCTCACAATCTGAAAAATTGTATACAGCAAAATTACCAGATGTATTAAAACAAATATGGTTTGCATGGTTTAAACGTGCGTCCATATCATCATTTTCACAATTAAAATCATCACATACATGATTGTCCACACCAGACACTATAGGACTTAAGTCCTCCATTCTTTGCTCTTTGGTCTGGCTCCCATATACCCCGCTGTGTCAGCGTAAGAACTGACTGACTTATTCTTTAGTCTTTCGGACCTTCTAATTTCAGGAAAATCATGTTGTGGTAAGGACGTCATGTGTCCATCAGAACCAAGATTATCATTATTATTAAGTGTGCGTTGACCATTATGGCTAGGTGTGCATCTATTTTGAGGCACAGAAGGTTTAGTGTAAGCTACCCCATTAGCATATTGTTTGAGGTCTCTTTGTAATTTTTCTATTTTAGTTTGTTTCAACCTAGCCATATATTGGTCTACAGAATTATAAATTTGTGTCATTTCATATTTTACATTTTCAAAATGCTTATCTTGTCTTATATTGTTATCTAAAATGTCCAAGTCTTTAACCAAAGTGTCAATTTCAAGCTCATTATATTTTATCATTATGAGCAAAAGTTCCTTACCACTTTTGTCGAATAATTGCAATAATTCTGTATGCATAGAAGAATTATTGACTACCCCCATATGATATCTCCAAAATCGAAGTCCCTTTGGAATGATGTTATTCTTCAAGCAGTCTTTCAAATACGAATTTTCGAGCTGAAGTTTGCGGTATCTAGCAAGCTTTAAATCGTATGTATTTAGCAACGATTCGGATGTAGTATCTTTGGACGTGGGAGTTCCATTGAATGCAAATGAAGATTTTAGCCACTCATGTAAAATAGGTAAACTTTGATTTTTCCGCTTTCCATTAGGGCCGCTATGAACAGACCCAAGCGGGGGTTCTTGATGTTTAAGCTGAACACCTGAATATGAAGCTACTTCAGGTGTACCGCCTCATTTGTTCTCTTTCAAACAAACCGGTGTATTATGGAAATCACCGCTGTTGCCAACAAGGTTTACTGGTACACACTTTTGAACAAGACGAGGGGAAACAATGGTATGAACTTTGTTTTGCAAATGATCCACTCGATGTGTTAACTGTAGGATTAAAGCAGTTAAGTTATTAATAGACTGCTCAAGGCCATCTTGCGAACCCGTGGGCTGTACGGCTCCCTCCTGCTGAGATGCAACAGACATTGGAAAATGAACGATAACAAACTGAAGAAAATATTCAGGAGTAGCCACCAAACCATGATGCAGAAGCCAAAAAGATATTTTATTAAAGACAACAGCTCAAATCAAATAAACTGTGAAGCGCTTTTCATTTGATCAATGTCAAACTTCTTCAGACAAACAGCAGCAGTGATGTCATTTCCTTATGTAATTTCAAATTATCAGCTGATGAACAATCTGATTGTTTCATTTCCTTTTCACATATTGGTTATCAGTAATATGCCATCTACTGGTTGGTTACCTAACTAACTGGATGTTTTTACAAAATTCATTAAAAAGAGCACAAAAGTTCATTTAACAAAATTCTAATAATAATATTCTGAAAATTGTATGTGAAATATATTAAAAATCTAAATTTTTAAAAATGTTTAAAAAAACATGAATAAAAAATCTAATTACACACAACACTGTGCATAAAACATTGCAAACTTGTAAAGCATAATTCTAAATATTAATATAGTCATGTATTTTACCCCTGTGCAACGCTTTGAGCTTTGGTTAAAGACTTGGACATTTTAGACAACAATATAAAACAAGATAAGCATTTTGAAAATGTAAAATATGAAATGACACAAATTTATAATTCTATAGACCAATATATGGCTAGGTTGAAGCAAACTAAAATAGAAAAATTACAAAGAGACCTCAAACAATATGCTAATGGGGTAGCTTACCCTAAACCTTCTGTGCCTCAAAATAGACGCACACCTAGCCATAATGGTCAACACACACTTAATAATAATGATGATCTTGGTTCTGATGGACACATGACGTCCTTACCACAACATGATTTTCCTGAATTTAGAAGGTCCGAAAGACTAAAAAATAAGTCAGTCAGTTCTTACGCTGATGCAGCGGGGTATATGGGAGCCAGACCAAAGAGCAAAGAATGGAGGACTTAAGTCCTATAGTGTCTGGTGTGGACAATCATGTATGTGATGATTTTAATTGTGAAAATGATGATACGGACGCATGTTTAAACCATTCAAACCATATTTGTTTTAATACATCTGGTGATTTTGCTGTACACAATTTTTCAGATTGTGAGATTGATGTGAATGTAGCTAATTTTTTGTCAAAAGGTATTTCTTTTGTGCCAACAGCTAAATTTAATTTTACTGATTTTATTATTGATTTAAAGTTATTTTTACGTAAATTAAATTTTAGTTTATTATACCAAGATAATATACAGAACAATGTTTCTAAGTTTCATATAAGTAGTACTTTCAACCCACCTCTGTACCCCAACTTAGTTTTGTTTGAGAAGGTTTGTCAACATGAATTACTTAATTATAAGAACATGGTTTCTCATATTGACGTTGAATCTAATTTATCTGAAATCGAACTTTCTGCACTACATAATTTGAAAACACACAAAGTAAGAGTTATGTAACTGGACAAAGGTGGGGGGGCTGTTATAATGAATCAAGATTCATATAATGAAAAATTATGTAACATTTTAAATACAGAAACATATGTTAAGGTTTCTTTGAACAAATTAAACCAGGCTTATAATAGGCTACATTCAGAGTTAAATTACATTTTTTTAGAGAGGAGAATTACCATAGAGCAATACAATTATTTACGTGTCATTACACCAAGAATTCCAGTTTTCTTCGGAATACCAAAGATACATAAAAATAGCCAGGATCCTCCAATGAGACCTCTTATTGATGGACGTCAGTCAATTACGTCAGCTAGTGCGCAATTTGTTGATTATGAACTTAAGAAAATCATCCAGAAATTTGCACATATTTGTAAAGACTCATGGTCTTTTTTAGAAAAAGTAAATGAAGTAGAATATTGCACTAGTGACATTTTGGTCACAGTTGACGTAAATGATTTATACACAGTTATCCCCCAAGATATTGGTCTTGAATGGGTAAGTGAAATTTTACTTGAACAAAAAATTGATAATACATCAACTAATTTAATTATGGAACTACTTGAACTTGTTTTGAGCCATAATTTCTTTACCCATGATGGCCATTATTATCTCCAAAAAAGTGGTATAGCCATGGGCTCCCCATGCGGGGGTGCTTATGCCAACATTGTGATGATTTTTTGGGAGAAGACATACGTTTTTTTCTAGCTTATACAACAAGTTCATCAGATTTTACCAGAGGTTCCAAGACGACATTTGTATCTTTTGGAAGGGTAGTTTAAATTCTTTGAATGAATTCTTGGCATACATTAATAGTACTACTACATTTTTAAAATTTACTTACGAAGTGACATTTGATTTTTTGAATTATTTGGATGTCCATCTGGTTAAAAATGAGTTTGATAAATGTTATACGGCAACCATTTATAGGAAAAAAACTTATAGTAACTCTTTTCTGCATTACACAAGTTGTCACCCTTTTCAACAAAGGAAAGCAGTGGTAAAAGGTCAGCTTGTAAGAGCAGCTCGCATGATAACTACATTCACGGAATTTCTAGTTGAATGTGACAATCTGCAATGTATGTTTTTGAGCAGGGGATACCCAAATGATTTACTTGATGTAGTGACTCAGGAAGTTGTTACTAAACGTCAAATTGGATTTTATAAACCCATATTGAACAAGTCCACGGTCAACTCAGCAGATTCACATGATGAGCATACTACTATTACCAGAACAACATTTCAACAAAACAACACATTCATGAAATCTTTTATTACCACATTCACTTACGATCACAGTTTGATAAAAGATGTTTTGATTTGTAATTGGAGCATTGTTATGGAAGATAACTTGTGTCGCAACATGTTGCCCAACACAGTGAATGTGGTATATAAGAAAGTGAAATCTTTTAAAGAAATATTGAAATATGGCTGTCATGATCGCAAAAAGATTAATAGAGGTATGGTGAAATGCGGTGCCTGTAAATGGTGTCATAAAATTAACACAGGTTTTATTTTTAAAATTAGAGACATCACATATAGAATTAGATATACATACAATTGTAAAAGCAAAGCGATTGTGTATCTTGCCCAGTGCAACCAATGCACAGCATTTTATATAGGCAAAAGTGAGAGAATGCTCACTTGTAGGTTGTATGAGCATGATTATACCATCAAAAAAAGCATTCCATATAACGCTTTAGCCAAGCATATAAAAGAATTTCCTTCTCATTCTTTCGGTTTTGCCATTATAGATCATGTTACTATTAGTGATAGGTCTGCTTGGCCAGTATTATTAGAGTTGAAAGAATTAAGATGGCAAATATTGACACAATCTGATACATGGCCAGATCTTAATGAGAGAACATCTATCACTCCAGTATTGAAACTCAAAGCGTTGCACAGGGGTAAAATACATGAATATATTAATATTTAGAATTATGCTTTACAAGTTTGCAATGTTTTATGCACAGTGTTGTGTGTAATTAGATTTTTTATTCATGTTTTTTTAAAAATTTTTAAAAATTTAGATTTTTAATATATTTCACATACAATTTTCAATTTATTAGAATTTTGTTAAATGAACTTTTGTGCTCTTTTTAATGAATTTTGTAAAAACATCCAGTTAGTTAGGTAACCAACCAGTAGATGGTGTATTACTTATAACCAATATGTGAAAAAGAAATGACACAATCAGATTGTTCATCAGCTGATAATTTGAAATTACATAAGGAAATGACATCACTGCTGCTGTTTGTCTGAAGAAGTTTGACATAGATCAAACGAAAAGCGCTTCACAGTTTATTTGATTTGAGCTTTTGTCTTTAATAAAATATCTTTTTGGCTTCTGCATCGTGGTTTGGTGGCTACTCCTGGATATTTTCTTCAATATGTAGGTATGTGTCATGTGGGTTTGGGTGGAGTAGGAGGAGAGATGCGCATGCTGATAACCCGCTCATTGTCATATGTGCTGACTGGTGTGTGAGAAAGCATGGATTCAAGGTTCATAATATAGGTACATCTTTCACATGTTGAGTTTGTGTAGACTAGGAGTATAGGGTTGTTGGTGAACATAAGGCAGTTGCTACACTGCCTCAGGATGCCCATGTTGACCAAGCTGGCAGAGAAACTGTGGGAAATTGTCTGTCCATAGTTTTAAGTAAATTTATATGGTCAGGAAAAGAGGTTGCACTTAGGAATGGCTAGTGGATGACAGGTGTGTTGGTACCTCTGAGGCTAGGTTTAATTTTCCACCTGACAGTAAAGCACAGCCATGAAAAACCTCCGGGGGACCACAAGCAAAGTGCTAAGGGAAAATGTAGCAAGCAAAATGTTTGCATTTATAACCAACAGTAACCGTTGCTATGTGGCAGTGCATGATGGTGCACTACCCACAAACAAGCGTAAATACTGGGTTTAAATAAAACAAGAAAATAACCCTTTTAACTCAAACTAGCCAATAAAGACACTCTCTCTGATCTCTTGTCCAATCAACCTTGAGTAGATGGGACCCAGAAAGGTGCAGAAGGGCTTTCACCAACAAAGATGCCTTGAATTTGATGCTCAGAAGTTACAAACCAGATACAGAAACATTAAACTTGGAACTGGGCTATATACAGTAAAATATGGAAAAATCAGTTCAGACAATTCAAACAGACAATAGAATGCAAATACAAATCAAATTAAAAGTGCAATATAGGATCAAAAGCAGGCAATTATTCTTAGTTTGAAGCAATGGATGCATCAGATCTTTCAGTATCTCAGTAAAGAGCTAGGTTTAGAGATCAAATGATACCAAACAGTCTAGATTCAGCAAGTCTGAATCTGGCCTATGCTGTAAAATGCAGAAGTACTAGAAATTCAAAGTGCATAAAATCACAGTCACAACAGCAAACTGTTTAAGTAAAGTAGCAATTCACCAGGAATTTCCAGCTTAGAAGGGGGAAGGCCACACTCTCCCACCACAAGAGTCTAGACCACAAACCTTCCTAATGGAATCATTGATAAATTTACTAAGCTGGGCATAAATCCTTACGTCACTCGATGGGTTGCCAACTGGCATACTTACAGAACCCAGGCTGTAAAAGTAGCCGACTCCAAATCCAGTTCCAGACAAGTGACAATTGGAATACCTCAGGGTTCAGTCCTGGGACTGCTCTTGTTTGGCATCTACTTCTCTGAAGTACAGGTCAACACTAAGGGAGTCTGGCTAACAAAGTTTGCAGATGACTGCAAACTGGGAGCCATTGTTGAATCCCCAAATGATGTGGATATTCTACAAAAGGGCCTTACATAAACAGATGCTTGGTGCCAGAGCCATGGGCTCAAGTTTAATGCCAAGAAATGTATAGTTATCCCCTTTGGGAAAAAACATGTACCCATGAATTACCACATAGGTGGCAGTACACTAAACACTGATAGTGTGATGAGAGACTTAGGGACTCAGGTGGACAGTGGCCTCACCTTCGATAACCACATTGCCACAACAGTCAGGAAATCCTTCTATGTGGCACATCTCATCACTAAGGGCTTTTCATCCAGAAAAAAGGGGGTCATTGTCCCAATGTACTCATCCCCTCATTAAACCCATTATAGAGTAAAATGCTCCATTTGGTATGTACCTCACAAGACATCTGCAACAGCTGTAAAGGCCGCAGAATCACAGGCCTAAAGCAGATGCCCTATGCTGACCATCTAAAAAAAATTCCAGCTATACTCTGTGGCATATCGTCTACTCAGAGGCAATCACTGCTTAACATACAAGGCCATGACAAACCCTGAACTGTTGGACATGTTCCACTTAAAGAAATCCCAATCCCTCAAAGCCACACACTCCAGGGATTTAAACCTTGTCATCACAGTGAACAAAACATACTGGAGGGATAGGTTCCTGACCCAGAGACTCCCCATATTCTGGAATAGACTGCCCATACATGTCAAGCAGAGCGCCTTCTTGGCCCTCTTCAAAAGGAACCTTGAAGAATGGATGGGAGATAAGAAATTCACCCTGGGGATCATGTCAGTCACCTTGCTAGGCAGGGGTCCAGGGAAGTAAATATTGTGGGAAGAAATATCCAGGGAATTGTTATGGCTAGGCTTGTATAGGCCTTAGGGTCAATAGCCTAGTACCAACCTATATACCTATGAACCTATAATGTAAATTAACTGGTTTTGGAGCTGAAGCACTTAAGTCAGAACTAAAACACTTTAGAATAACAGACGCAATAGGCTTTGACCAGCAATTTCCACCTTAGAAAGGTATAGGCGATCCTCTCCTGCCACAAGAGTTTAGACCACAAATCTTCCTAGTGTAAAGTAACTGGTTTGGAACCCAAGTGCTTAAACCAGAATAAAGACACTTAAAATAACAAGCAAAATAAGCATTCACCAGCAATTTAAATCTTGGAAGGGTGTAGGTTACACTCTCCTACCACAAAAGTCTAGACCACAACCCTCCTAATGTAAAATAACTAGTTTGCTGACAAGGTGCTTAAACCATAACTAAGACATTTTCTAAATAACAGACACAATGAGCCTTCAGCCAGCAGTTCCCAGCTTAGAAGGATGTAGGCTATCCACTCCTGCCACAGGAGTTTAGATCACAAGCCTTTCTAATGTAAAATAACTGGTTTGGAACCTAAGTGCTTAAATTGGAACAAAGACACTTAGAATAACAGGCACAATAAGCCTTCACCCAGCAATTCCCAGCTCTGAAGGGCAGAGGCTACCCTTTTCTCTAAGAGTGTAGACCACAAACCTTCTTTATGTAAAATAACTGGCCTGAAGCTTAAGTTCTTAAACTAAAACTAAGAGGCTTAGAATAGCAATTACAATATAAGCAGGCTACTAAGAAGCAGTAATAAATGCATCAGAATAAATACAATTGAACACGTTTAAGAACAAGCAGCAAAATAAAACAATAAAGCAGGAAGAGACACAAATACAGTAAATGCAGCTGCATAAAGTATATCTTTTGTTAAATAGTTTGGGAGGAAACAGAAGATAATTCACGGTTAAGAAACTAAGGGGGTGGACCTTCCCAAATTATCTCACTGTACTCAATAGAATGAGCTGATGCAATAGGACTGGGAGGAGTGTCCAATATCAAATTTATAGTAGAGGTGGGAAACTCAAAAGCCACCAAGTTTTAAGAATATAACAACAGTTGGGCAGGTGGCTGGGAAAATAAAATGGAGACAGAGACGGAACAGAATTAAGGATTCCTGCAACATCAAGAATCCTTGGAAATAAGTTCACTTACCTTGATAAATGTTCACAGCACACAAAATGTTTGCAAAACATGGAAATATACTGAGAAATAAAAACTCAGAACAGCTTTTGGGAAGGGAAGTGGCCCAGGGATTGCCAAAAGCTATCCTGAAGAATTTAGGGCGGGGAATGGCTTAGTGGAAGAAAGTCAGATTAATTACATTGCAATGGTAAGGCATTAGGATAGACAGGAATAGTTTAGAATAGTTTGTAGGCAGGCTATTTTATTATTATTATTATTATTATTATTATTATTATTATTATTATTATTATTATTACCGTCATTGTCATTATTACATGATTTTTAAAGAGTTTTACAGAAGGTATTGTGGTCAGAAGATCTTATTTCTTATGGCATTGAGTTTCATACAGCTGAGGGATATTTGCTAAAGAAATTCTCTGCAGCTGACAGAATGCAGGAGTTCTAATAAGGAAAATGCCATCAAAAGCCCTAACATCATAAAGTAAACTCCGACATTGCTGTATGGTCTTAAAATGTGGACAGTAGCAATCATGGGTAAACTTATATATTAGTGAGCCAAAGGGAAAATGTGCTCTGCACAGATCTGTGAGGCATTTATCTTTTGTAATTGTCTAACAATGATGTCTGTAATTTGGACTGAGGTAAATGAACCTTCTTTTTTTTTTCTTTTTGTAGCATTTGTATGTCTTAGTAAGACTGAGTAATGCATTGATAGCTATTGTCTGTCTTCCTTTCTTAGTCAGCAAATGGCATAACCTTCATGCTGTTTTGAGCTGTTTAAGAAACTTTTAGGACTACTGTCCAATAGAAGGGAATGATAGTATTTGGTTTAGAAGACCTAGATAACTTTTTAGGTTGCATTCTGCAGTGGCTTTTACATCAAACATTCTGATAGGTTTGACAGAGAAAAGTCTTTCGCTGTTTACAGAGAGCATTATAGAGACTTTCTGTTAATCAGTAAGACTTTGTTATTACATATCCATTCCAGAGAATTTCAAAATCTGTCTAAAGAACAGTTTTGATTTGCTGTATGAAGATGTATGTTTCAGTGATAACCAGATCTGTACAGAGCCCATCTACTACTACCACCATAGAACACAATTTGAGAGAGATGCAATTACATAAAGAAGCTAGAGGCTATGTTCTCTCCCTCACAAGCCAGTATACCTGGTACTGAGAAGGGTGTCAACACAATCAACACAATCACTCCACCTCAAACACCACCTACAACTCCACAACACACACCCATATATGTGGAGGTTCTCAACAAAAACAAATGCAAACAAAAGAGACCTCAGAGGCAAAAACACATGAGAACTCCACAACCCTCCACACCATATACCATGCATAGTCTACCCACCAGTGACTCACAACCACTAACGCCTAACCATAAACTCAACATATTAGTCATAGGAGACTCCATTCTGAGACACATGGATGTGCCTCTCACCTGGCTGGATAAAGAGAAAGTCATGGTTAGTTGTTTGTCAGGTGGCAGAATCCTCCATATCACACACACACTCAAGTCTCTACCTAAGTAGTGTGGGTAGTTGTACCATTGTCCATATTCAGGCTTGTGTTTTTGGCCTAGTAGTTTGTTTGTAGAGGCTGTGTGTCTGAACACATGTTCCAGGCCATCTTAGTTTAGTCAAAGCCATTCTTGCATTTCAGTGAGAGGGAAGTGTTTTTGGTCATTGACTGATTGGGGTTATCTGGACTATGGCTTGGAGTAAGCACCTCATTGGTTCTTTCAAGCTTTTTTTAAAGTTGTTTCAGATTTCAACTTTCTGTTACTTAAGAAGATAATGCATGAGTGTTTCTGCCATTTCACACTGAGCTAATCAGAGGAAGGGCACTGAGCACACTGATCTGTGATATATAACATTAAGTTTCCTGTTTTTTGTTTATTTTTGCGAGTTATTTATAGCACTTTTATTGTCTGTTGCATACTTTTTTTTAGCTAGTTTCACTGTGTGTGAGGTATTAACTGGAAATTTTCTGCATTTGTTAAGCATCTGTTTGGGTTTGTTTGTTCTGATTTATATTTCCCACACTCCCTACCTATTGGTATCCTGTTCTTATACTTGGTGGCTTTGCAGTTGCCCACCCCTACAGTAAATTTGATCTGGGACACTCCTCCCAGTCTAGTGTCATTAACTCATTCCACCTAATACAAGGAGTACATTTGAGAAGGCCAATCCACTTAGTTTCTTAACCTTGAATTATCTTCTGCTCCTCCTTTCTCCCTTTCCACTTAAAAACACTTTTTTTTCTAAGCTTGTTTCCTGCCTTTCCTGTAAGTAATGTAGTCCAGATAAATATTTGCTGTATCCAGGACTGTTTGTAAGTTTCTGAGCCCCAAAGTCTTTCTGTGTTTGGAGGGAAGCATTCTAGCTTATCAGTGGGCTTATCTAAAAAAAAAAAAAAAAAAAAAAAAAAAAACTTTATGCATCACTGCTTAGCTAGGGTTAAAGTATGCCCAATGCCATAAAATCTGGTTTTCGAATTTTCCCTTAGAACTAGCCAGGATTTTAGTTTTAGCAAACAAATCTGTTTCTTTGAGGTCAGCACTTGTTCAGAACTTGTTGTAACCACTAAATAAGCTACAAATCACTACAGCACTCAACTTTCCTCACTTGTCTAGAGGAAAACACTTACCCAGGCATGTATAAAGGTCAGCTCCTGGTGTTTTCTCCTGCCTACCTGATTCATCTGGGCATCCTGGGGCAATGCAGCAATTGCCTCATGTACACAATCCTCTCCTCCTACCACCCAACACTACAACCTGTGAGAGATGCACTTATATAGCCAAACTGGAAGCAAAACTCTCTTCACCAAAGACTGGACTAGACAGTCAAGAGGAGAAGGTAAACACTTGCACCACACCACACTCATCACATAATCCCTCAAAACCTACACCACCAAAACACACACATAGAAACACAAAACACACACCTACATTCACAGAGGCTCTCAATAAAAATCTGCCCAAGCAACAGGAACCTCCAAAGCAGGAACACAAGCAACCTCCACCCCCCCCCAACACAACCCAAATGACACATAGCCCACAAACTCAGCGTGCCACTCAACCACAGCTCATAAGGCATAACAACGTACCTAACACTCTAGTCATAGGTGACTCTTTAGTCAGGCACACTGATGTACCACTCACCAGACTAAACAAGGAGAAAGTTACTGTCAGCAGCCTGTTGGGTGCAAGGATCCATCACATAATGCACGCACTCAGGTCATGCCACAGTAAGTACAGATGTGACTCTGTCATTGTCCATGTTGGTGTGAATGACCTGAGACGTACCTCCCTGGACTACATGAAAAGAGACATGAAGGAGCTTTCCGATCTTGTAGCCCAGGCAGGTATGACCCTAGCCCTGAGTAGCATCCTGCCATCACACAGAATAATACCACAGTACAAGAACAAAATGATTGACTTCAACAATTGGCTAAGCTTCTGGTGTCATTCTAAGGGGATCCAGTATCTGTCAGCCTGGGATGACATGATCCACAGACCACAATGCTTTGCCAGAGATGGCCTGCACCCATCATCTTGGGATTCCGGATGCTGGCTAAGGCTCTTACCACTCCTATAGTGCCTTTTTAGGCAAGGTTCAAATGACAAATTCACCACCATAACAGGTATAAGCAAGCAAAATCTGAGGGTAATGCTACTCAGTGCTAGAAGTCTAAACCTCAAAATGCACTCACTCGAGGCACTCCTTAAAATTGAGAACATCGACATCTGTGCAGTGACAGAGACCTGGTTCAAGGCTTCAGAGACCACCCCTGCATTACCATGCTATAATTCATACCACACCTTTCTGCCACCTAACCTGGACCGAAACACTAAAGGCGGAGGTGTGTCCATATTCATTAAGAATATTCACACCTACAGGCTAGTTGCCCAGCATAATGCATCCGAGATCCCAAGTGTAACTAACTCTGGGCAAGACCACAATCCAAATTGTAGCTTGCTACAGATCCCACACCATGCCCCAGGATTCCCACTCCTCATTTCTTGATACAATGGAAAATATTAGGGTACAACCTAACACCCTAATAATGGGTGATTTCAACCACCCCACCTGTAAATGGGAAAACTACTCACGTACTAACTCTTTTGCTCAATGTTTTCCGGAATTCATAAATTCCAATGCCTTGGATCAACTTACCCACACCCCCACCATGGGCAGCAGTGTCCTAGACCTGGTCATTACCAACATGGGCAACCGGTATTCCCATGTTCAGATCCGACCACAAGTTAATCACCCTAGACATCCACATCCTGTCCTCACCCCATTAGGAAAACCATAGTAAAATATTTCTCCAAAACCAACTTTATGCTTCTTAAGACAGAAGTGGCAAACTTCACAACACCCATGCAGACGGACAATAGAGATACGACTGCTGAATCCTACACAAATGCACTTTATAAGCACTTACATGATTGCATGGATTGTGCAATCCCTAACAGAACCAAGATGCTATCCTCCAAAAAAAGGAAGTCAATCTGGTGGTCCCCTGCCATAAACAAACTCTACAACAGAAGAAAAAAACTGTTGCAAAAAAAGAGTAAAATCCCATAATTGGAGGAACTCGCTGGTCAGCCTCAGTAAGAAGCTGAGATCCTTCGTAAAATCCTCCAAAGCTAGTTGCGAGAACAAAATTGCCGCTGATTCTAAAGACAGCCACAAAGCATTCTATAGCCATATCAAGAATCTCAATGGCAACACTCAGATCTTACAGCACAATGGCACTAAATATCAGAACCAATTGATATTGCCAAAATCCTGGCAGATAGTTTCAGTGCTAACTTTGCCCCCCTCTTACCCCCTAAAGGGCCCAAATCTATACTAGAAGAATGCAAAGCTACTGTAATCACAGCTGCATAGGTAAAAACCACACTATCCAAAGTCATGAACACAACATCCATGGGACCTGACAACATCCCAGGCTGCGTTCTACACAAACTACAAAACGAACTGGCACCTCACCTAAGTACCATGTTCAATCATAGCCTCACCTCAGGCTTTGTGCCCATTGAATGGTGCACAGCAATGGTTATCCCACTCCACAAAGGGGGAGCCACCACAGACCCTGGGAACTACTACCCCATTAGCCTGATGAGCCTGATCTGCAAGGCTATAGAATGTATCATCATGGAACTTATAAACAAAGACCTTGGTAATCTCCATACTCTGGACCCCACCCAGTTTGGGTTTGTAAAAGGCAGATCATGTCTCGTAAATCTGATAGACTTCTTTGAAGCAGTCACCAAAACCGTAGATGAAGGTAAGGTGGTTCACACAGCCTATCTAGATCTCGCCAAGGCTTTCAACACCATCCCCCACTCTGGAATTATAGATAAACTCACTAAACTAGGTATAAATCTCTATGTCACAAGATGGGTGACAAACTGGCTCACTGACAGGACCCACAATGTGAAAGTAGCAGACTCCAAATCTGACTTCAGACCAGTGACAAGTGGAGTACCATAGGGTTCAGTTCTAGGGCCTCTCCTGTTTGGTATCTACTTCTCTGAAGTACAGGCTAACACAGAAGGTCTTTGGCTAATGAAGTTCACAGATGACTGCAAACTAGGAGCCATAATCAAAACTCCTAATGATGTGGGCATCCTCCAAAAAGGCCTCACTGAGACAGATGTCTGGTGTCAAAGCCATGGCCTCAAGCTCAATGCCAAAAAGTGCATCGTCATCCCTTTTGGTAAAACCTCTGTACCCATGAACTACCACCTAGCCGATAGTCTACTTAACACCAAAACTGTGATAAGAGACCTTGGGACACAGGTGGACAGTAGTCTCTCCTTTGATAATCACATCGCCACAGTAGTCAGGAAATCCTGCTACGTGGCACACCTCATCACAAAAGGCTTCTCATCCATGAAAAAAGAGGTCATTGTCCCTCTCTACTCATCAGTCATTAGACCCATTATAGAATAGAGCACCCCTTTTGGTATGTACCTTACAAAACATCTACAACAACTGGAAAGGCAGAAAAAATACCTCCCAAAGAGGATTACTGGCCTCAAACAGATGCCCTATGCAGACTGTCTCAAAAAACTCCTGCTTTACAATGTCGCATATCGCCTACTCAGAGGCGATCTCTGCCTAACATACAAAACTGTGTGAAACCCAGAGCTGTTGGACATGCTCCACTTAAAGAAATCCGAATCCCTCCTAGCTACAGGCCACAGAAATACCTCACTAAAAGAATCACAGTCCTAAAGCAGATGCCCTATGCTGACCACCTTAAAAAACTCCAGCTATACTCTGTTGCATATCGTTTACTCTGAGCTGATCACTGCTTAACATACAAGGCCATGTCAAACCCAGAGCTGTTGGACATGCTACACTTAAATAAATTCCAATCCCTCAGAGCCACACGCTCCAGGGATCTAAACCTTGTCATCACAATAAACAAAACATGCTGGAGGGATAGGTTCCTGACCCAGAGACTCCACAGACTCTGGAATAGACTGCCCATACATGTCAGGCAGAGCACCTCTTTGGCCCTTTTCAAAAGGAACCTTGACAATTGGATGGGAAAAAGGAAATTCACCCCAGGGATCATGTCAGTTGCCCTGCTAGACAGGGGTCCAGGGAAGTAAATAGTGTGGGAAGAAATAGCCAGGGAATTGTTATGGCTAGGCTTGTATAGGCCCTAGTGTCAATAGCCTAGTACCAACCTATGAACCTATGCTCTAGGGACCTCAACCCTGTCACCACAATAAACAGAACATGCTGGAGGGATAGATTCCTGTCCCATAGACTTCCCATACTCTGGAACAAACTACCTATCTATATCAAACAAAGCTCCTCATTAGCACTCTTCAAAAAAAATCTTGATGATAGGATGGGAGATAGGAAATTCACCCCAGGGATCACTTCTGTGGCTCTGCTCAACAGGGGCACATGAAAATAATTCTCTTGGGTTGCGAAAGCCAGGGTACCATTTTGGCTAGGCTTATATAGGCCCTAGGTCCAATGGCCAAGTACCTACCTATGAACCTATGAACAACAGGTACTATTATGACTCTGTCATAGTCCATGTTGGTGTGAATGACTTATGACATACCTCCCTGGACTATATGAAGAGAAGCATGATTGAGCTCTCTGAATATGTGTCCCAGGCAGGTATGTCCCTAGCCTTAAGCAGCATTCTACCATCACCGAAAATGATGCCTCAATACAAACAGAAAATGATTGACTTTAACAATTGACTTAGTTTCTTGTGTTATTCCAGGGGGATTCAGTGCTTGACAGCCTGGGAAGCTATGACTGACAGACCACGATGCTTTGCTAGAGATGCCCTGCATCCATCTCACTTGAGCTTCAGGCTTCTGGCAAAGGCCCTTGTCTCCCCCATAGTGCCTTTTTTAGGAAAAGTCATGAGGTCGATACTACCAACATAAAAATCTCAACAAAATGCAAATTAAAGGTCATGCTGCTAAATATTAGGTGTCTAAACATGAAACTGCATTCATTGCATGCATTCTTAACCCTGGAAGATGTTTACATTTGTGCAGTCACAGAAACCCGGTTCAAAGCTGTGGAGAGCACTCCAGCCTTACCTGGTTACTCATTCTGTCATACATTCAGACCCAAAAATGTGGGCAGCAAAGCCAAAGGAGGTGGAGTTTCAATATATATTAAAGACACACACACCTCCAGGCTGGTCAGACAGTATAACACACAGGGGACACTCCAGGTGCAGTTAACCATTGACAAGACCATTATTCAAATTATAGCTAGCTACAGGCCTCCAAATTTGACTCAAGATGCCCACTCCACCTATCTGGACCTCTTCAAATCTATCAAGATTCAACCCTTTACTCTGATCCTGGGTGACTTTAATTACCCAACCATAGATTGGAAAAAATACTCATGCCAGAACACAAATCCCCAGAGATTCCTTGATTTTATCAATGCAAATGCCTTGGAACAGCTAGTTGATACCCCTCACAAGAGCTGATACTATCTTGGACTTGGTATGAACCAACACGAGTAACCACTGCAGCACCCCTATGGTATCATCCTCACTGGAATGATCCGACCATAAAGCAGTCACTTTCAAAATTACCATCTCCCCTGACCCACCTCTAGCTAGGGTTAAACACAAAAACTTCTTCAAAGGTGATTACAACTTCCTGAGGAATGGTATAAACAGCTACACAGCCCCTCCCCCACTGTAGGAACCAATGTCCAAATCTACAAAGAAGTACTATGCAAGGATTTATATAGATGCATGAAATCAGGAATATCTGACAGGGCAACATCATCCTCTGCAAGGAAGAGTAAACCTGTCTGGTGGACAGCTGCAATAAATAAACTATATAACAAAAGGAAAAAAATTTTGTCCAGGACCAAGAAGGAGCAGGTGCCCAATTGGAAGCATTCTCTCCTTAGCCTGAACGAGCAAATAAGAGCACAAGTGAAATCCTCTAAAGATAAGTTCGAATCCAAATTGGCCACATCTACTAGAGATTGTCATAAGGCCTTCTTCATATATATCCGCAGTCTCAAAGGAAGTACCCAGATCTGTTCAGAACTGGTGGTCAAGTACACCACATACACAAATGCTATCGATATAGCCAATCTACTGGCTGAGAGATTCAGCAAAAACTTCTCCTATCTGTCCCCTCATCAGTAAATCAGGACATCCCCAGTACCTGCCTCTCATCCCTTATCTCTAGGGAACAGGTCATCACTGCTCTCTCAAAGGCAAAAAATACAGCCTCCATGGGACCTGATAACATCCCAGGCTGCATCCTACATGAACTCAGGCATGAACTTGCAGCACCATTAGGCACCCTATTCAACCAAAGCCTGAATACTGGTTTTGTCCCAGGCTAATGGAGGACAGCCACTATCATCCCTTTACACAAAGGTGGAGAGTCCACAGATCCAAGAAATTATAGACCCATCAACCTAACTAGCATGATCTGCAAGGCCATAGAACAGATTATCATGGACCTCATTAACAGGGACATTGGCAACCTCAAACACTTGACCCAATATAGTTTGGCTTTGTCAAGGGGAGGTCAGAGGAGTGACCTGAGTGCATGTGTTATGTGTCGGATTCTGGCACCTGATAGACAGCTGACTGTTACCTTATCCTTATTCAATCTAGTGAGTGAGACATCTGTGTGGCTCACTATTGAGTCACTTATGTTTAGTGTATTGGGCAAGGTGTTTGGCCTTAGGGGCTTATGTTGAGGGGCACACTGTGGAGGTGAACTATGTGTCTTGCAGTTTGTGCTGTGTTGTGGTGATTGAGTGCATTTCTGTGTCAGAGGTCTCTGCTGTTTAGGTAAATTTATATTGAAAGCATCCGCAAAGGTGGGTGTGTGCTTTATGTTTTCATGTGACAGCTGAGATAGTCGGTGTTCTGAAGGGCTATGTGTTCCATGTGATGTGGTGCAGGTGTTGACCTTCTTCTCTTGACCAGCTAGTCCAGTCTTGGCTGGAGAGAGCATAGCTTCCAATTTGGTGATATATGTGCATTTCTCACAAGTCTGAGTGTTGGGAGGTAAGAAAAGAGGGTTGTCTGTCTATATGAGGCAGTTGCTACACTAGTTCAAAATACTCAAGTGCACCAGGTTAATAGGAGAAAGCACAGGGGAACTGCCCATAAAATCAAGCCACGAGGGGTGGTCATAACTACTAAGTACTAGAGCTATTTCTGTGAAGAATGGCTAGTGCTGCTGATTGCACTTAGGTGTGCTACAATAATTGCTACAAAAACCTGTTGAAATGCAAAATGGTTAGGCTATTTGAAGTGCAAGAGAGAAAGAACTAGCATTATCTAAGGGAAAATCTGAAGGGCAAACTTTCTGGCACCAGTAATAGTTTACCTCACTTCGGTGCTGCAGTGTGGAGATTAAACAAGTGCAAACCTTGCAAACTCTGGCTTTTAAAGTGCAAACAAAAAATGATTGACTTCAACAATTGGCTAAGTTTCTGGTTTCATTCTAAGGGGATCCACTATCTGACTACTTGGGATGACATGATTGACAGACCTTGATGCTTTGCCAGGGATGGCTTGCATTTGTTACCCTTGGCTTTCCGGGTACTGGCTAAGGCTCTTGCCACCCCTATAGTGCCTTTTCCATGCAGTGTTCCAAATACCAAATTACCACTATAACAGCTATACATAAATGCAATCTGAGGGTCATGCTGCTCAGTGCTAGAAGTCTAAATCTCAAGATGCACTTACTCAAAGCACTCCTCAAAATGGAGAACATTGACATTTGTGCTGTAACGAAGACCTGGTTTAAAGTGGCAGAAAGCACCCCTGTGGTACCAGGCTATAACTCATTCCACACCTTTCAGCCCATAAAAATGGACCGAAGCACCAAAGGCAGTGGAGTCTCCATATTTATAAAGGCAAACTTGCAGCAGACACTAAAAACAATCACAAAGCATTCTATAGGTATATCAATAACCTCCATGGCAATAGCCAGATTTGCTCTGAGATACTGCTCAATGGTACCTCCTATACTGAGCCAACAGATATTGCCAACGTACTGGCTGACAGATTCAGTGGCAATTTTACCCCTATCCCCCCAAAAGGACCAATCACAATACCAGAAGAATGCCAGGCACCCAGCATTACTGCAGCAGAGGTTAAAGCTGCATTATCCAAGGCCAAGAATACACCTTTCATGGGACCCAAAAATATCCTTGGCTGTATTCTACATGAACTACAAAGCAAACTGGAACCATATCTGTGTGCCCTGTTTAGTCACAGCCTCACCTCAGGCTTTGTCCCTACCAAATGGCGCACTGCTACTGTCATCTTTCCCCATAAAGGGACTACAGACCCTGGGAATTATCACCCCTTTAGCCTGATGAGTCTGATATGTAAAGCTATGGAGGGTATCATCATGGACCTGATTAACAAAGATATAACAAATCTCCAAACTCTAGACCCCATGCAATTTGGCTTTGTGAAAGGGACATCATGGCTGCTCAACCTGGTTGACTTCTTTGAGTCAGACACCAGGGCTGTGGATAAAGGTAAGGCAGTGCATGCAGCCTACCTCAATCTGACCAAGGCCATTGATACCATTCATCACTCGGGAATTATTTGATAAACTCACCAAACTAGGCATCACCCCCTAGATCACAAGGTGGGTTGCAAACTGGCTCACAGATAGAACACACAATGTGGATGTAGTGGACTCCAAGTCAGACTGCTGACCAGTCATGAGTGGAGTCCCACAGAGATCGGTCCTGGGTCCTCTCCTGTTCTGCATCTACTGCTCAGAAGTCCAGGCCAACACAAAGGGACTCTGGCTGACCAAGTTTTCAGATGACTGCAAGCTGGGAGCCATTATTAACTCTCCAAGTGATGCAGACATCCTACAGAAAGGCCTCACTGAGACCAATGACTGGTGTCGAAACCATGGCCTTAAGCTTAATGCCAAAAAAATGTGCTGTCATTCCCTTTGGTAAAAACTCAGTACCCACTAACTACCACATCAATGGGAGCCCACTGAACACTGAAGGCGTTATAAGAGATCTGGTGATGCAGGTTAACAGCAACCTCTCCTTCGACCACCACATTGCCACTGTGGTCAGACAGCCCTTCTATATGGCACATCACATTACCAAGGGTTTTGCATCCAGGAAGAAAGAGGTCATCATTTCTCTCTGCTCTTCCCTTATTAGACCAATCATCAAATATAATTCCCCATTTGGCATCTACCTCACTAGACATCTACAACAGCTGGAGAGATCACAGAAGTACCTCACGAAGAAGATCCTAGACATTGAACACATGACCTACATGGACAGACTCAAAAAACTCCAGCTATTATCTGTCTCATATTGCCTACTTAGAGGTGATCTCTGCTTGACTTACAAAGCCATGTCTGACCCAGCTCTGTTAGAAATGCTACATCTAAAGAAATGCCAAACCCTCCGCACCACATGCTCCAGAGACCTCAACCTCATTACCACAATCAACAGAACATGCTGTAGGGACAGGTTTCTCACCCAGAGACTGCACATGCTCTGGCATAGACTTCCCCTATATGTCAAGCAGAGCACCTCACTGACCCTCTTCAAGAGAAATCTTGATGAGTGGATGGGTACTAGAAAGTTCACCACTATGATCACCCCAGTGGCTCTACTTGATAGAGGCACTGGGAGCTAACGTCGGGCAGCCTGATGCCAGGGCACTTCTATGGGCTAGCCTTGTAAAGGCTCCAGGACCATTAGCCTAATACACACCTATAATCCTATGAACCTATGAAATCTGGTTGACTTCTTTGAGACAGTCACCAAAGCCATGGACAAAAGGAAGATGGTGCACACCGTCTACCTTGACCTGGCCAAAGCCTTCAACACTATTCCCCACTCGGGCCTAGTAGATAAACTCTCTCAACTATGCATCAATCCATATGTTACCAGATGGGTAGCAAACTGGCTCACTGATGGAACCCACCTAATCAAAATAGGGGAAGCCACCTCAAGCAGTAGACCCGCAATGAGCAGCATACCCCAGGGATTGGCCTTGGGGCCTCTGTTATTCAGGATATACCTCTCTGAGGTGCAGGCCAAAACCAGTGGGCTATGGCTAACCAAGTTTGCAGATGACTACAAACTGGTGCAGCCATCAATTCCCCTATTGATGTGGGTGTCCTCCAAGAGGGTCTCACCCAAATAAATGACTGGTGCCAAAAACATGGTCTAAAGCTGAATGGCAAAAATCCCCTTTGGGGAGAGTGATGTCCCCACATATTATCACATTAATGACAATGTCCTAAGTACAGAATCAGTAGTGAGGGATTTGGGCACCCTGGTTGAGAACAACCTGTCTTTTGACCACCATGTTGCTTCTATTTTATGGACAGCTTTGAAGAGTTTGTATGAAACTGAGTAGAGGGATAGGGCTTTTAGCCTATCTGTGTATGGTAGATGTTTGAGGCCCTGGATTCTCCTGGTGAGGAACCTCTGTGCTCTCTACAGCTGCTGCATGTGCTTTGCGAGGTACATGCCGAAAGGGGCATTAAACTCAAAAATGGGCCTTATAAGGGAAGAAGACATGGATGTTATAACCTCCTTGCCCCTGGATGACATACCCTTACCTATGTTGAGGGCCATGTAGAAGGCTTTCAGTACAACAGAAGCAATGTGGTGGTCAAAAGTCAGGTTGCTATCAACCTGAGTGCCCAAATCCCTCACTACCGATTGTGTGCTTAAGACATTGTTATTAATATGACAATTTGTGGGGACGTCACTCTCCCTAAAGGAGATGAGGATGCATTTTCTGGTATTCAGCTTGAGGCCATATTTCTGCCAACAGTCATTTGTCTGAGTGAAACCCTCCTAGAGGATGTCCACATCACTAGGGGAACTGATGACAGTGCCCAGCTTGCAGTCATCTGCAAACTTGGTCAGCCATAGCCCACTGGTTTTGGCCTGCACCACAGAAACATATATCCCAATTAACAGATGCCCCAAGACTGAACCCTGGGGTATGCCGCTTGTTATGGGCTTACTGCTCAAGGTGACTTTCCCTGTTTTGACTAGGTGGGTTCTATCAGTGAGCCAGTTTAGTACCCATCTGGTAACATATGGTTTGATGCCTAGTTGAGATAGTTTATCTATTATGATTGAGTGGCAAGGGCACCTGGAGGCAGGTGCAAGGGGGTGCACTTGCACCCCCCTGGATTTTTGTCTGTGATGATTTGTTGAAATTGAAAAATGTACCAGCAAAACCATATATTTTTCGATTTCAACTTACTTTTCTTTCTTCTGTGAAACCTGCATCATTCAGAGATGTTATTGGAGGTTGCAGCCACATGATGCATGCGATGAGCCTCAATTCCTCCTCAAACTGCATCTCTGTCTCTGACTGTTAACAGTTGCATAGAGTTTGAATGAGGATTGACAGTGGGTGGCGGATAGAGTAGAATGAAGATTTTTGTGACCAGAAAGAGCGGAGTAGCTGAGATTATTGGATTTGTCATCTGGTGGTGTGTGCAGCACTTAAGGTACGTTGATCACAGACAGGGAGTTGGAGATAAGAAGGAATATCCTGGTAATTTTCTTTTCTACACTGAATGTCAGCTTCCAGCTTGGAGCCAAAACATGAAAGTGGCACACTTGAGACAGTCCCCTATTGTCTTGTGTCACTCTTGTGTTCGCATGGATGGAGTGCTACTTTTTGAAGGGATTTTATGGTGTTTTTAGTTAGATGTGCACATGCAGTGGTCGGCTTACTTCATCTGCGAACTACGTCTCTGGTTATTAGTGCCGTGTGTTTTATAGAAATGAAGTCCCGAGTAGTGCAATTACCTGGCCTGGAGTTAGGAGTAGGAATACAGTGAAGAATCGCCACAGCACTTGACGTACTTTTTTGAAGGAAAAGGTGATGAAGGCTTAAGTCTTCATTTATTATTTGCCTTTCAAATGTGAGAACACGAAGAGTTGTAGCTAGAAACATAGCAATTTAATGCAATCATCTGGCATTTTATACGTTTCCATGTTAAATTGAAAGTGTAATGTAAGGTATATAAACGGAATGTTCTCTTCATTCAACTAGTTTAATAAGTGGTTTTAGGTGACCTCCTACTACTACTACTACTACTACTACTACAAGATAAAGTTAGGGTAATATGAGGAAATGCAGATGAGAAGGAAGGGCAAACCTGCAGCTAAAAGGTCAAAATTTAGTCTAGACTACTTTTACTACAACTGCACATTAACACAGAAACCAGTCTGGTTCATGGCATACGCTATAAAAGGAAACTGGTACCAGTAAGCTAGCGATGCATCATGTTATCGGCAGTAATTCCTACACCATCTCTCACCTATGGCCTTTGACTTTTGTAGAGCAGATAATTACCATTTACTGCATATGGAATATAATCTTCTGGTTTTATCCAAGTTTAAGTGAATCCTATAATGTCCAATTATTGGACTGTAGCCAAGCTTCTAAACATGCTTCTAATATGACCTGCATTAACCATAGTAATCTAAAAGATGTCAGGGCAATTTTCAGTATTTCTTAACAATGGTATGACAGATTATGCACAGAGAAATGTGGCTACAGACTAAAGTCTTATGGTAGACCCCCCACTTATAGATTGTCCCTAATGTGTACAATGCAAGCAGGATAGTAAGTAATAGGCAAAAGCATGTCAGAAGAAACATAGTTTAAAAGAAATCACATTGGCTTATGAGGTTCTGTTGTTTTATGCGATGAATGTGGATATGAATGGCTCAGAATGTCATACAATAAGAGACACCAGTGTTCTTTATATGTAATGGGACTTTTTCATAAGACTGTTGCTTGCAATGGAATGCCACGTTTTAACATTGAGGGTTAATGTAGTTAACAGATTAACAATCTATTCCTCACTAAAAAAGAAAGAAAGAAGCTATTCTGTGGATATTAACTTCCCTTCCATATTTGTTTCTAAATACAAAACATCAGAATAATTTCTGCTGAGCTTAGCATTGCTTGGCATCCTCATCAAGGTGACAAATGGTCCCAGTTTTTCCAGGACAGTCCCAGTTTGGAAGTCTCTTTCCCAGAATCCCAAGCCTAATGGTACTGCAAGTTCATCCCAGTTTAGAAAGCTCAGTCTGAATGGTGACCTGGCTTTGCAAGGTGGCCAGTCCCTCTGCTTTCCCATCCTGAGCAGCTCTGGGGACTTTGCAATTTTTTTGGGGATGCCATTGAGTATGGAGTAAGGTCAGATGCCTTCACCCTGGCAGGAGCCTTCCAGGCCCTGCTGCCATCTGTCAATCACTCCCTCAAGATCGTCTAATATGGGAGGCTCTGTCTGACCCCACTCAGCCAGGCAGCAGCTCTCCAGGCCCCACACCCATCTTCCCGGACCTCCCTTGCAGACTTCTGTCAGGGCAGACCCTACAGGCCTCCACTTTCACCTGGCCAAGAGACCTTCTCCAGCCATGGCCCCCCATGTCAGGGGACTCCGCCACCTACATGTCTCCTGCAGGCTGCCAAATTGTGCCGGATCGCTCATGCCCTTGAACCATCTGAGGGGAGCTTCCCCTCCAATCCCATCTGCCCCTGAAGAACTCCCCTCAGTTGCTGAGGGGCAGATCCACTCTCATGAAGGTTTCAGAGTCCCCCTGCTTTCCCATTCATAGCTGCTCTGGGGACTTTGAGATTTTTCAAGGATGCAGTCGGTTATCAGGTGAAGTTGGATGCCTTCACCCCAGCAGGATCTTTCCAGGCCCCTCTGCCATCTATCCCGGTGCTTCCTGAAGGACTTCCATCATGGGGAGCTCTGCCTGATCCTGCTCACCCAGGCAGGAGCTCTCCAGGCCCCACCACTGTCCGCCAGTCACTCCCTTAAGGAGTTTCATCATGGGGGGCAGTGCCTGACCCCACTCATCCAGGCAGGAGCTCTCCAGGCCTTGCTGCTGTCCACCCCAGTGCTTCCTTAAGGACTTTTGTTGTAGGGAGCTCTGCCTGACCCCTCTCACCAAAGCAGAAGCTCACCCAGCCCTGCCACTATCTGCCTGTGTCCCCCTTCCAGATGTCCATCCCAGAGGGGGCATGGGCCGTACCCCCTCAACCAGGCAGGAGCTGTCCTGTCCCAGTCACTTTCCACCTCTCTCTTCCTTCCAGATTTCCATCAAGATGGACACCCTCAGGCTTCAACTTCTACCCAGGAGAGAGAGGTCTTTTCCAGGGTTAAATATCTCCTGACTACTTCCAAATCATGCAGTGTAATGTATGCTCTTGGAGCCTCTCAATGGCTCTTCCCAGCCTCACAGAGCTCTGCTGGGTCATGAAGCCTTAGATAGTCCCTCATCCAGACTTCCATGACACCAGTTCTCCCCATTGCCTTGCAACTAAGGCTTTCAAACTCATAGGGGAGATGGCCCTGGGTCCCCCCATCTCCCCCATGGTGCCAGGCGCTGACGAATGTCCATCGCTTTGAGCCTCCTGGCATGTGGCTTCTTGCCTCCTGGGTGGTGCTGGGTGAAGGATGGGAGGCCAACCTGCCAGCCATGGTGTAAGATGATATGGCGGCCCTATCTCCACTCCCATGGGGGCAGAGAAAATGGGATTGCAGACCTGCCTTACCAGAGCAGCCCTCAAGTGTCCCAGTTTAGGTTGTGTAACAAAATGGTTGCCTTGATCCTCACCTGTGCCTAAGAAGTGTTTTTGTTGCATCAGGTTCCATCCAGCCAAAGTTAAGTACTTTTATTGGGAAACTGCACTTGTAAAGGCTGTTTACAGTACACTGCCATTGATAACTTAAAATAATTTACTGTCAGTCCTTCAGCTTTATTTTCATAGAAGTGTATTTTGCCTCTCAGTAGTTGTCATGCTGTTCTACTTGTTATTTATTTATTTATTGGATTTGTTGACCAGGATAGTCCACTGGTCCAAGAAGAGCCAATTTTCAGTACAGGCCCAGGGAGAAAAGCTCCACAAAAACTTAAGTGTACAAGTGCAATGATAGATTATGACAGGTAGAAACATATATAGACTGTACACTATCACACAACCTGTATGTGCGTGTGTGCGTGTGTGTGTGTGTGTGTGTGTGTGTGTGTGTGTGTGTGTGTGTGTGTGTGTGTGTAACAGGAAGGTAGTATGCCCCTCAGCCATCCAGGTTTTTGCAGACTGTCCAGATTTTTGCCCCATATTCCTCCTAAAAAGGATTGCAGTTGCTAAATGGTGACAGACATTTTGAGTTTTAGGTGTCATATCCTTTAGAAAAATGCATACTAAGACAAATCCTGTTATTCTAGCAATTTCATAAGTTCATCAGAGCAATATTTATAATCTGACTGTCCCTATTTATTTTAGGCTTTGTCCAGATATCTTGCACTAATAGGTTGAGGTGTGTGTGTGTGTGTGTGTGTGTGTGTGTGTGTGTGTGTGTGTGTGTGTGTGTGTGTGTGTGTGTGTGTGTGTGATAGAGAGTGAAATGCTCTAGTTAGAGTCAGCAGGTGGAATTTATTTTCAAGTGCATTTTCAAGGAATTGCGAGCCTCAAGGGAAGGGAAGTTTACTGCTGCTCATGCTAAATCTGCTTAAAATGTGCAACTGTTTTGTTTAGCAAATGGTATCATTATTATGGTATAGAATTTTACAGTGTTAGTAGCACAGCAGGTAGTATACTTGCACCTTGATGTAGAGGGCTGTAGCTTCTACTCCCATAGCATATAGATTTGTATTTTAAGGGGCTGGGGTACTGCAGTCCTTAGTATATCTTCTTTTGGATGAGACACCTAGTAACTATTAACCTCTTTTTCAGGGGTTGTCACCCATTCCCTATTTCAATATACCAGCTTATCATTTCTTTTTATGTAAAATAGGCAATTTATTCTTTACGGGCAACAAGTACTGAATTTGTAGAGGATACACTGAAATATAAGTTGTTTTCTAGCAATAACCTCTTCATTAGTTTCAGATCTTTTTAATGTGGAATTATTCAAATGACTTCTGTAGAGATTGTGCTTATTGACTGATATTGGTGGATTGTAATGACAGAAGTTTAAGTGGCCTTTTATGGATGAAATGTTCTGAACTGGGCCGTTTGTCATTACTGGTTCACATGTTTTGTTTCATTGCTTACAGGAAAAATGTTCACAACTATAAACTTAATTACAAACTCTAACAAGTGGTGCTGTATTATACAAGGGATATAATTCAATTATTATATATTATAATTAATCCGCTCAGGAAGGTGAATCACAGTACTTTTGCATGGTCCAAAAAATGTGTGCAAGGAGTCTATGATTTGAAAACAGCCCAAAGGTAAACTTAAACTACCACTGACCACATTCTCTTTGAATGTGGGTTTCAATGCTGTTTCAGTGAATGTGAGTTTCAAAGACAGAGAAGTTTTAATTCTAAATCTGTTTTCATTGTAAGACTATTGCTTTGCTTAGCAAATGTCTGTCGTTGTGCTATAAAATTTGAAATAAAAGATGTAAATGAAATCCAAATATCTGTAGTCACTGTAGAAGTAAAGTATAAACAGTATGCATACTGAGTTTTGAAGAGTGATTATGGCAACTGGGAAGAAGTAGCCAAGTAATGGGAGACTGGAATGGCTGCGTGTGTTGGGGGGCTGTGGGAGGGCTCTGGGTTTGCACTCCGCCCTGCAAAAAATCCTACGGGCTCCCTTGCTGAGTGAGGAATAGCGTCAAAGGCTTTGGCTAGGTCAAGGTAGGCAGTGTGCACTGTCTTCCCCTCATCCATGGCTTTGGTGACTGTCTCATAGAAGTCGACCAAATTTAGCAGACATGACCTCCCCTTGATGAAACCAAACTGTGTGGGATCAAGTGTTTGGAGGTTGCCAAGGTCCTTGGTAATGAGGTCCATGATAATGTGTTCCATGTCTTTGCAGATCAGGCTAGTTAGAGTAAAAAAGTAGGATCCGGACTGGCAGCAAAGAAAAAACTTTTAATTCAAATAATCCATAGCACAGTAGGTAAAAAACAATAATCCAAGTAAGCACTTTCGTTTGTCGCACTGACAAACGTCTTCTGACAATAAAAAACATCACTTACTTCTGTTAAAACCATTTGAAATTCCCTCCTTGCAATGTTATTGGTCCATCTCACTGAAAATACGTGATGTCAGCAAAATGACCCCCCCCCCATCCTGAACACACAAGGCTGAAGCATATCTTAAAGACATAGTCATGTAAAATAATAGCAAATATGCAATAAAATACATTTTAAAAACCATAAAACATGTTGGAAAGCAGGATAAACAACCTAGATACTAGAAATACATATAATACCTACATAAGGAGTTGTAAGATGTTCAGATGAATAAAGAATTGCATGTATAAATCAACCCATGGTAAAAGTACATAGTATGTACAAATAGCAATTGTGCAAAGAAGCCTATAATAAATGAACAATGTAATAAATGTGCTAATAAGCCAAGAATGAATAAATAAATAAAACCACTATTGAGTATAAAACTAAAAATAGTTGAATGCAGGTGCCTAAAATGATGAGTTATAGCCACGATATACTGAACCCAAGCATAATTAACAGTATATGCATGTATATATTTATATATGTAAATTAGATGTTATAAAGTGTTATAAAATATTGTCGATGTTGTGAATAATAATAATGGAATAAATCACCTTTCTAGGGATTTTAATTTTAATATGCTGTTAAGGGAAAAGGACTTATTCAAGCCTGGCCAGGAATGTGCACACAGGCGAATTTGCCACTCCAATTCCATTTTTTTTCTAAATGAGCTGGCCGTGCCCCCCCCCCATCATTGTTTTTTTTAAATATCTAAAACAATGAATTTAAATTGGTGTGTGGGGTTTGAACAAATATGTTTTGCTAAGGCATTTTTTTTCAACTTTGTCTCTAATAGCTCTTAGATGTTCGCTCATCCTTTCTTTCAATTTCCTTTCTGTTTTTCCTACATAAAATGACACGCAGTGGGTACATATGGCACAGTAAACAACCTTTTTGAAAAAACAACAAAATTTCCCCATAATCTTTACGTGTTGTCCATTTACAAAAACCCCACAAGTTTCTAAAATGAGGTTACAAAATTTAAATCGACCAAATTTGAACATGTAGCCTTGACTGTTGTTATTGAAAGTATTCTCAAAACATCTCTTAAGGTTGTAACCTTTTTTGTACACAATAGGGGGATTTGTGTCTAATTTATTCCTAAGCAGAGAATCATTGAGAAGAAAAGCTCAATTTTTCTCTAAGATAGATCTAATAGCAGAGCTATCACAATTGAAGGTAGTAACAAAACTGCAGTTAAAATTCCTACTAGTAATATTTTTGTTATTGTTACAATCAATCTGATTATTCTCTGCATTAATGCGAGATGTTGTTTGATATTCATTTTCATTGTTGCTTGGAATAGGAATATTAGAGTTTATTTCTTGCACAATGATTTCTTTTGCTAACAATGGTTTAAAGTGACCAGTGCTTCTCTTGGTGAGAACCTCCTGCATTACATCATCTACCAAGAAATTTGGGTAACCTCTATGTAAAAGCATAGTTTTTAGAAATTCACACTCAGATATGAAGTTGTCCCATTTAGTGACCTTTCTAGCTGCCCTCATGAATTGTCCCTTTAGGCCAGCTCGTTTCTGTATATATGGGTGGCAGCTTTCATAATGCAAGAAACTATTACTATAAGTTTCCTTACGGAAAATTTTAGATATAAAGGAATTAGTTTCATGATCTTTTCTCAATAAAACATCTAAGTATGGAATCTGATTAAAATCCTCAACAGCTGTAAATTTTAAAAAGGTGATGGTTTGGTTGATATAATTCACAAAATCGTCAATTATTGTGTCTCCACCCTTCCACAAAATAAAATATCATCTAAAAAGCGTAAATATATCTTACAATACTGAAAAAATGTAGATGGGGAAAATATATTGTTCTTCCCATACACACATGACTATATTTGCATAAAAGCCTCCACACGGGGAACCCATAGCTACTCCCTCATTCTGTAAAAACAATTTACCATTGAACATTATTAAATTATTTTAAGTATAATGTCCAACAGTTGTTCATACAAGTTGATTTGACTTTGTGTTAAGCCCCTTTTAGCCAGGAAACTTTTTACCCATTCAATACCAATCACATGTGGTATGACAGAATATAAGTCCTTTACATCCATAGTAATTAATATATCTGTCTTACCAAATTGGGCTTGTTTTATCCTGGTTAGAAAATCTCAAGAGTCTTTGCACAAGTGAGATTTTGCCATAACATACTGTTTTAATTTTCCATCCAAGTATTTGGCTATAGGATTAGTTATTGAACCTTGTGCATCAACAATAGGTCTCATAGGTGGTTTTAAAATGTCCTTACGGATTTTAGGGACTTCAAACAAGACAGGTGTCCTGGGATATGTTACAGTCATGTAATTTAACTCATCCATATCAATACTACTTTCACTAAAATGATCGTATAAGATGCCCCTTATGCGTCTATGTGCTCCATTCATTTTGTTTATGGAACTTGGGCTATAAGTATGACTAGTTAAACTTTCTTCCATATTATCACTTTTATTAAAAAATAACCATACCACCCCCCTTATCAGGTTTAATTAACGTGATATTTTTAAAGTTCATTAACATTTTTACATTATTGTTTTCAGTTCTAGTTAAACTGTACCTCCTTTTACAGTTTTTGTCAATAGTTTGGAGGTGTAATTCACACATTTTTTCAAAAACTTCTAAATTGGGCTATAGTGGTGGGTTATATGTACTAGAAACATAAAAATGGGTTGATCAATTGTGTATTCGGCTGAAATAAAATTGACAAGTTAAGTTTACGCACAAATAATTTTAAATCAATAGTAGTTTGAACTAAATTCATATTCTGTTTAGGGACAAATGTTAGCCCCCTTGATAACAAATCACAAACAGATGTATAAAATTCTAGACAAGAATAATTGTACACAGTAAAGTCATTTGCTCTATTAGTCAGAATTTTAGGCTCAGGGTAGGTATTAGGGCTCATTGCCTGCGACCTCACCAATGCCCCTTGTAGTTGTTGACCCTCCCCCTGTTCATATAGGACCCATTCCACTGATGTTCCTCCCTGGCTGACCAGTTGTTCCCAGCCTGGGGGTTGTGCTGATTTTGTTTCTGCTGTTGTATCCTTTCTGCTCTCCTCAAGGGGGGATAAGTGTCCATGTCTAAAAAAAATTTTCGTTGTTGTCAGTCGCTTCATTCCTGTTGTTGTAAGCTTGGCCCTCACTTTGATTGACTAAAAAAGGATTATTAGTCAGTTTAGAACCCCACTGTTGTGAGTTTGGGGGTGGGGGGTATGCATTATTGCTCCGATATGCAAATTCGTCTTGTTCAATTTTTTTATTTTTCCTTTCTTTAATTACATTCATTTTCTCATCAATTGATTTAAAGACTCTCTCATAGTCGAAATAGTATCGATTAAACCCTGAATCTTGCTTCACCAATTTGTCCAATTCATCAGCTTTTTTTATTAAGGCCTCAATGGTTTTACAATTGTCATTAATAACTAATGTCATATAGTCAGCACCAAATTTGTTGAAAAGCTTCAGCAATTCATTGTGTAGACTTGAATTAGCTATTAGTCCAGTAGGGAAACGCCAAACGCGTAGCCCTTTAGGTACTAAATTATTCCTTAAACATTCCCCAAAGTAAATATTGTCCATTTGCAAACTTTTTATTTTCATTAGCACATAATCTAAGTCAGACAATTTGTCCTGAAAAGATTTTTGCATACCTTGTGGGAGAGTGTTTGCTTGTGTGAATCCAATTATATTGTTTAGCGATGCTGTCAGCGATCTCTGCTGTGTGGTACTAGAGAGAACATTTGTACGTTGTTCAATAGGTAAACTAACCACCTCAGTAGGTAAATTCACTTCTCGATGTGAAGATGTAGATGGTGAGGATAAATGAATTGTATCTAGGATAGTATTACTTGCTTGACATGATGGGGTAGGATGGAGGGATATAGATGAAAGTTGCGAGAGAGAACACTGTTCTAAAATATCAAGTCTTTCAGTTAGACATTGAATTAAAATGGTTAAATCTCCAAGTGTATTGTTTTGTGTTTCATTTGTCTCTGCCAAGGCTGGTTCCATGATGCTCACAACACAAACCAAGCCTGCAATAAGAGCCACACGAAACCAAGTACAGTAAAAAAGTAGGATCCGGACTGGCAGCACAAGTACAAGAAGTTTGTCAGTGTGACAAACGAAAGCGCTTACTTGGATTATTGTTTTTTACCTACTGTGCTGTGGATTATTTGGTCTTAAAGGGACAATCCCAGTGTTTAAAATTCAGGTCCACACTCTTTTTGAAAGGGGCAGTGACAATGTTCTCAGCAATGCCCACTACATTACATCATCATGGACCACCCTTCCCATATCGGCTTTTGCAGATGAGCGCAGAGTATGCAGTTCCCTTTATGTTTATGTTCCCATGGGAAACATATGACTATTACACTTTGTTCAAGCTAATTTGCTTCTGAAAGCCCTATTTCTCAAGAGATAAAAATTTAAAATAAGAATATACGCAGAATGCAATTTTTTTTCTACAAGTTATCCTTTACAAATGCTGCAAGTTCTGAAAGGATTCTGCAACTTGCTGCATGAGTAAAACACAGCTTCTAGAAAAACGGATCACTGAACTGATATTGCTTGCACCGTCAAGGACAGACTAGCTAAACATATAAAAGAAAATGGTTGTGAGGGAGGGACAAAAAATAGTTAAACAGTCTTATCACTTTGTAAATGCAATAAGCAGGGCCGGCCTTTGGTCAGCTGGTGCCCTAGGCAAAAGGTATCCACAGCACTCCCCAACAACACTCAGTGCCCTCATCCTGGTATACCTACACCATCCGAATTACTGGAAAAGTGCCCATATTAGAGAGGCTTCCTAGGCAACCACCTAGTTGACCTATGCCTAAAGCCGGTTATGGCAATAAGCCCAGTAATCATATTACAAGTGTATGTTGACTATGCTACAGAATACCATCAATCCTTTTTTTTTTTTTTTTTTTTTTTTTTTGCATTTTTTTTACAACTTGTCAAATATGAAGGTAGCAAGGCTAACACTTTCTGCCTTTATAAAAGGGATCAATGAACCACAATTCCTGTACTATTTGAGATGGCTATCATGATTTCATTTGTAAAATAAAAGGAAAAAAAAAAACATCATTGATCTCCTCATCGCTGCTTATTACAGTTTGCAGCCAGCATATAGTGCCACATTTTTTTCTCCTTACTAGCAATCTGGTTAGTTAGTTGCAGATGTGCAACTTACAATTTTTCAGAATTAAAAGTGTATGTGTGTGTTTAAGAGGGTGGGACTCCCAAATGCGACTATGTGCGAACGTGAGTGAGTACGACTCCCGATTGTTAGTATGTGTGAACGTGCGTGCATTCGAGTGTGCGCGAGTGCATCAGTGTATTTATTTGACTGCCCACTCTTGTGCTTTGATCCTTAGTGCAAAACTATTCCTGGTTTTCCTCCTGTTTTTGTCCTGTCCATCAGTAATGACTGCAAACAAGAATAATGCTATGCATAAGAGTTTCATATTTCTGATTGTTCTGCTGCTGTTACTGAAAGGTAACCTCCTTTATCACTGCATGTAGATTACCAGGTGATGTCCCACCATTTGAACAAAGGCACAGAGAGGAGCAGACATTTCTGTCTTCAGGGATATTTTTTTTCTTCTGTCGGTATTGTTTGTTTTAATACTGAAGACTGCCAACTTTATCTGTGAGTAGTAGTAGAGTGCAAATTACCCAGCAGTGAGGTATTTTTTTTTTTTTTACTAGTAATGGAGATTAGGACTGAGGATAGTGGCTACCTCTCAGTAATATCAGCAAGGTGATATAAATAAATTAGTGTTTGCTCAGCATGGTGTGTACCACAAGCAGGCATATTAGGTGATCTACAGCCATTTCACTATATCGTGGAAAGGAGGTGGATACACCTATCTTCAGGGATGTCATTTCCACTTGCAGATTTTTAAATTTCAGACTTCCTGTTCTATGGAAAATATATGTTAATGCAGATCCTGTTATTTTAGCAACTTCTGAAGTATCTAACTCCATCATTTGAAATCTCTCCATGATCTTCAGACATTGTCCCTTATTATGTTGTAGTTTTTTCCCTGATTGTTCTGCAATAAGGTTGGTAAGTTATGGGGGTGGTTGATCTCCCTGTTGAGTAACAGCAGTTTTGGCACTACACAAGGGCAGATTACCAGGAAGTCTTAGATAGAGATGAGCAGGTGTCCTATGTTGAGGATAACTTTTTCCTTTCAGATATATTTTATTTCAATACTGGCAGGACACTAAACTTATCTGTGGGCAGCAATAACAGTATAAACTGCCCATATCAACAAGGTAGTCAATTCTTTTGTTCATTTTCCACCTTAATTGCCGTGGGAGAGGTGGATATGAATAACAGCACTAAGTTAAAATACATTGTTTGGCAAATAATGTGGACAGATTAACAAGCAGTTTCTGTCCATTTGGCTAGAATGACAGAGATTAGGCAGTCTTATATTTAGAATAGCATTTGCCTTACTGGCAAGACACCAGACTTACCTGTGGGCAGAGGTAACAGTACAAACCACCCTCATCAGGAAGGCAGAGTTGTTTTTTTTTTTTTTATTTTATTTGTTTATTTTGTCAACCTTGATTTGGATGAGAGAGTTGGTAATGATTAAAACTTTTATATTGGGTTAAGGAAGCCGGCTATGAATAACAGGAGCAAATTTAAATACATTAATAAAATGGGCAAACTGTACATTAATACCCTGATTGGAGAATGAACATTATCCAGCAGGCTGAGAATTTACAAGGTAATGACCACTGAAAAACAAGTCTTCTGCTTTATAGCATCATATTAAGCTGCCTTGAAGTTCAGACAGTTAAACAAAATGGCCACTGTTGTAAAAAAAAAATAAGTATGTGTGTGCATGTGTGTTTGTATTTGTGTGTGTTTGTATGTGTGCATGAATGACAGTGAAAGAGAATAGATGAGACACCACTGTGTGCAACAGGCATCAACATGGACTTGTTTAACATTAAGAGCTATGAAACTCTTAATCATAGACATTATTGACTGACTGTAATCCTCAGTGATTAAATCAAAGAAGCAAAATCTGGGAAAACAAAGAGGGGGGTGGTATAGTTACAATGCTTGTAGTGTGTGTGTGTGTATGTGTGTGTGTGTGTGTGTGTGTGTGTGTGTGTGTGTGTGTGTGTGTGCACGCGCGTGCATGTGTGTGTGTGTGTGTGTGTGTGTGTGTGTGTGTGTGTGTTTGTATTTACTCACAAAAATAAGTCTGAGGATCCAGTATCTGTCTGCCTGGGATGACATAATCGACAGACCATGATGCTTTGCCAGAGATGGCCTGCACCTGTCGCCCTTGAGATTCTGGATACTGGTTAAGGCTCTTGCCATCCCTATAGTGCCTTTTTTAGGGAAGGTTCAAATGCCAAATTCACCACCGTAACAGAAACAAGCAAGCAAAATCTGAGGGTAATGCTACTCAATGCTAGAAGTCTAAACCTCAAAATGCATTCACTCGAAGCACTCCTTACAATGGAGAACATCGTCATATGTGCAGTGACAGAGACCTGGTTCAAGGCTCAAGAGAGCACCCCTGCATTACCAGGCTATGATTCATACCACACCTTTCAACTACCTAACCTGGACTGAAACACTAAAGGTGGAGGTGTGTCCATATTCATTAATGATATCCACACCTCCAGGATTGTTGCTCAGCATATTGCATCTGAGATTATCCAAGTGCAACCAACTCTGGGCAAGACCGCAATCCAAACTGTAACTTGCTACAGATCCACCACCATGCCCCAGGATTCCCACTCCTTATTTCTTGATACACTGGAAAATATTAGGGTACAATCCAACACCCTAGTAATGGGC